>NC_037671.1:71088514-71388514 GCF_003255815.1 Theropithecus gelada | reverse complement strand
CCCTGACACTGGACTTCCTGTTACCTTTGGAACTGAGAGGCAATCCAACCCTAAAGCGGTGGAACTTTGTTTAACTCTCCAACAACTAGGGTTCTGAGAGCCGAATTTCCTAGGAAAGAGGATTTATGTAGCTCAGAGTTGTATTTGGTTTGTAGTTGCTATTACAGTAAGAGAATCAGGCCTGGTGTGGTGCCTCACACCTGTAATCCCAGCCTTTTTGGAGGGCAAGGCAGGAAGACTGCTTGAGGCCAGGAGTTTGAGACCAGGCTGGCCCACATAGTCAGACCCCCATCTCTAAAAAAATTTTTAAATTAGCCACGTGTGGTGGTGCATGCCTGTTGTCCTGGCTACTGAGGAGGCTGAGGCTGAGCCCAGAAGTTTGAGGCTTCAGTGAGCCATGATTGTACCACTACATTCCAGCTTGGACGACAGAGTGAGATATTGTCTCAAAAAAAAAAAAAAAAAGAGAGAGAGAGAGAGAGAATCTATCTTTCTTAGTCTCCATCTATCTTTTCACAAAAGTGGAATTTGCCTGACTGACCCGCATCAACATCCTCCTTTCCCTACCCCTGATAAAATTGTCAAACAGAGCAAAGCTCAGAGCAAGAGTGAAGGTTCTGGGGGTTTCCCATTTGTCCTGCCTTCTACCTCTTCCGTCATTGTCTAAAGAAAGGTGCAAAGAATGTTTCTTAATTCTTTATAATTGGAAAGCTCTCATCAAGAGTGTTTTAAAGAAAAAGAAGTGCATTTCTGGAGCATTACTCTAGGGGTACCAACTTATCAATTTTCATTGATGCATCAGAGATCTAGACTGAAAAATCATGAGTGGTTTTGCTGGTTTTACTTAGTAGATAGAAAGGTCAGTGGAAAGTGTGGCCAGTCACAAGGCTCTGCTTTCTAGGCCTGGGCATTCAATCTTTCTGTGCAAAGTGAGCTCTTCCAACCCCGGAATCACTTGGAGGTGGGGCCGGCTTCATAGGCCCGGGTCCTGGGCAGTCACACCAGGCCTCGCACTCAGGAGGGCTGCTCTTGGTTTCATACTCTGCTGTTGCTATCTTGAAAATCTTAAGAATTTTTGAACAAGGGGCTTCACATTTTTATTTTGTACTAGACCTCCTAAATGACATAATAGGTCCTGCCTGGGAGTTTGTTAGAGATGCATTCTCTGAGGCCTCATCTTGGACTTCTAAAATTGAATGTGTATTTTAACAGGATCCCAAGGTAAATGGTCGCAACATTAAAATTTGACCACTGATCTTAGCTGCCTATGAAGTTGTGGTGGCAGAACTCAGATGAGTGAGCAGGGGGTGAGTCCTTGGCAGACAATGCAGGGGAAGACCTGCCTTCTCCTCTTCAGAGTGGAAGAATCAAAAAGCAGAGAGCCTGGGGTTGGGGGCACTTGGGAGATGATGAAATTCAGGGCGAGAGAGGAGAGTAAGTGGAAATTGTTTTACAGTACAGGAAGCAGCTCTCATAAACCATTTCCTTTATAACTTGGTGACCTGTTATAAATTTTTGAAAAATTTAGTTCTAACATTGGAGCACAAAAGGGAAATTGAACCATGACTGACTACTGTTTCTCCAGCTTTAGGATATAGCCTGACCATTGATGAGCTATTGCTCTGCTATGGAATGAGACAGGAATCCCCACTGATCCAGGTTGCCCTTTATCCCTCCACTGTTTCTAGACATTTTCCCCTCTGTTATCCTTCTAGCTCTCAAATCTCCAACCTTCCAACCTCAACATGCACACTTTGCTTTATGTCATCAGGGGGTTACACATTTACAAAAGAACAGCTTGGAAAATACTTTGACTTCAGCCTGTAGCTGCTTTCAGAAGGATAAGAAATCCCCAAGGAAAAGGGGACTCTAATAGGTCAACTGCTAGAAATAAAGGTGGTGGATATATAAAGTCAAAATTAATTTGTAATTTTAAAATTTACTGCTGCAATGATTTAGAAAATAAAAACCTTCAAATAGGTTAAAAAAATTTTTTTTTAATTTGGGTGTCATAGAGCACTTCATATTGGTTACTTGCAATTTCATTGAGCCCAATTATTATACTTCCAGTGTAGAAATCTCCACCTTACTATACATAGTTGAGAAATCAAACGTCTTTGGTATAATACTGTGTTAGGTCATTCTTGCATTGCTATAAAGAAATACCTGAGACTGGGTAATTTATAAAGAAAAGACATTTAATTGGCTCATGGTTCAGCAGACTGTACAAACAGCATGGTGCAGGCATCTGCTTGCTTCCTGGGAGGCCTCAGGGAGCTTTTTACTCATGGTGGGAGGCCAAGTGGGAGCTGGCACTTCATATGGGGAAAACAGGAGCGAGGGCGGGGGGAGGTGCCCCACACTTTTAAAGGACCAGATCTCCTGAGAACTCACTCTTTGTGGTGGGGACAACACTAAGCCAGGAAGGATCCATCCCCATGACCCAAGCAGCTCCCCCCAGGCCCCACCTCTTACACTGGGGATTACCTCTCAACATGAGATTTGGAGGGGACGTCCAAACTATGTCAGATGGTGAAATTAGACCAAAGAAAAGCAGAAGCCACACAAAACAAAAGTGTTGTTTTTAGAATACAAGCTAGCATGCAAGAAAATCCTGGCTAGGGGCAACAGAAAAACGTAAGACTTTATTTTGATTCTCAATGGAAGAAATAGGTATGGATCCCTTTAGCATTATCACTGTAGCTGTTTTGGGAGTTGGGCGTGAAACTCTGGGATTTATGAAAAGGAGACTGAGTTTTTATAGACTGAGAAGCAGTGATCCGGAAGAACGCGGCGTCCTCAGTTTCTGTGTTGTGCATTCATTCCACCATCTTGGTTTGTGTACAGTCTCTGTGCCATATACTGAACTACTTGTTTATGTCATTATTTTTAACTTGAATTATTTCAAAGGGATTTACAAAGAGTTTCAAGAAGCCATTTCATAATAACATTATTGGAATAAATCATAAAAAGAAAAAATATATACTAGTGGTGAATTCTTTTTATGGTTGATGTGAGAGTATAATTGTTTTACAAAGTCCTGGAGAGACAGGGTAAATTAAGCTCGTATAATGGGTTATGATACTATTCCTGCAATAGTCTCAGGCAGGAGTTCAGGAAGTCTGTGAACTTGAAAGAGAAAAAAAGTGCATCTTTACTTTTTTCTAATATCTAATTGAAATTTAAAATTTCTTTCAGTTATCACTGCAGGTAAGAAACCACAATAGCATAGCAGTACCTGTGACCTTGCCGTCAATACAAAATCACACATATTCATCACATAAACTAGTATTTATGCTGATAACAGCTTCAAAAACACTGTAGTTATTGGACCTGTCACTAGATTTCTTTTAACGCCTCAGTAAAGAAGTCATATATATTGCTGGATGACAAATTTTTGTTTTGTTTTATTTTGTTTTTTTGAGACAGGGTCTCACTGTCACTCAGACTGGAGTGCAGTGGTGTGACAAAGGCTCACTGCAGCCTCTCCCTCCCAGGCTCAATTGATCTGCAAGCCTCAGCCTCCCAAGTAGCTAGGACTACAGGTGTGGGCCATCGTGCCTGGCTTTTTTTTTTTTTTTTTTTTTTTTTTTTTTTTTTTAGAGATGGGTTTTTGCCATATTGCCCAGGCTGGTCTCTAAACTCCTGGGCTCAAGTATCCGCTTGCTTCAGCCTCCCTAAGTGTTGGGATTACAGGTGTGAGCCACCACGCCAGACCACAAATTTGTTGTTAGAATGTTTTTAACTCTTTCAATACAATTGGCTTCATTTTCCTCCTATGTATTTTTTAAAGGCATTTAACATCATTATTCTGAGAAGGAGTCTGTAAGTATCACCAGGCAGCAAAGGGAACCAAAGCATATGAAAAGTTAAGTGCCCTGTGTTAGAAGCAACCCCACTCCTCGGTATATACCCAAAGGGAAAGAATTCATTCTATCAAAACAGACACATGCACCCATACGTTCATTGCAGCACTATTCACAATAGCAAGGATAATGGAATCAACCTAAGTGCCCGTCAGCAGTGGACTGGATAAAGAAAATGTGGTACATATACACCATGGGACACTATGCAGCCATAAAACAGAACGAAATTGTGCTCTTTGCAGCAATATGGATGGAGCTGGAAGCCATTATCCTAAGGGACCTAAAGAAAGAACAGAAAACCAGATACTGCATGTTCTCGCTTATAAGTGGGGGCTAAACACTGAATACACATGAACATAAAGATGGGAACAATAGACACTGGGATCACTAGTGAGGGGAGGGAGGGGCCATGGACTGAAAAGCCATGTGTTGGGTGCTATGTTTACAGCCTGGGTAATGAGATTGCTGAGACCCCAAGCCTCAGTGTCATGCAGTTTACCCATGTGATAAACCTGCACATATACCCTTTAACTTATAATAAAAGTTGGAATAAAAAAAGAAACATGAGAAGCCTCTAAAATTACATTTGATCCCATTCCATACTTTTTAATAGACTGAAGATGCCTGCTCTATGATAAAAATAAAGAATAGTATATTTGTCTTAAAGAAAGAACTCTATAGTAGAAGAAAGCACAACCACCCAGCAGAAAAAAAAATTCTTTTTTCAGACACTAAATAATAAAATGTAAAACAAACATACAAAAATATTTGCAAAAAGTATTCACTGACATACTGGAAAAATAGTTGACAGATATGCATAGCCAACGCAAGAAGCATCTTTAATGAACACTCAATGAAAACCAAAGGCAAAACATTAGGAAACATTAGGAAAAAACATGAATTTAGGGTGGAGTGAACATGATGGCAGGAACAAGCTAGAGTGATGTAGGCGTGTGGTTTCTGATGATTTTATGTTTTGATAGAACTTGGAAAATGTAGAAGAATAAGTAGATAACACGTATAATCAGAGAAGCCACAGTCACGTCTTGCAGAACATAAATAGGGAAAGGAGTGATGGAATGAAAGTACATGCAAAGGAGGATGAAAGAGATGATCCAGCATCTGACGAGAGGACCTAGACTGCGTATACAGAAAGGGAGAAAGAAAAAGGTGGTGATTTCAGTGAAACGACTCAGTTCGTCTGCTCCTGGAGAAATTGGGGAGAATTCAGTGATACGGGAACAGATTTGCAGGTAGAGAATAGGCTGGGAACCTCACATTGCAGAAGGCAGTTAGAGAACCTTGAGAAGCTGAGAATTTCTGGAATAGAAAAATTGCGAGACTTACTAATGAAATCATCCAGGAAATGGCACTGAAAATGGTCATTAGAAAGCACCATTTTCTAAAGCTAGCCTTGTTCTGTTGGACTGGGTCAGAGAGAGTGCTCTGTCTGCTTCTAAGAGGTGGTGCTCACTAAATGCAGAGGTTGGTCTAGAAAAGGAAGGAACAACCAGCCCTACTGAAGATGCACAGAATGGCCTGAAGACAGCGTATGTGATATGGGCTATTGAAATTAGCACTCCTATCACCTGAGCAGAGGACAAATCTTCCTCTGTTTTTATCTGCCAGTACTGGAAGGAGACATTCTATCGGTGGTGGTGGACCAGATAAATTAGCAGGAAATGAAGGCCAGATTTGCCCAAGAGTTTTGTTCTCATATGAAGTCTTCACAAGGTTAAGTTAGACTTCACAAAGTTAGGTTTATGCATAATGCTTATAGGTGCTAACATTTATTAAGCCACTTACTATGAATTCAGGTTTTGTTCTGCAAATTTAATATTTACTATTTACTTTAATCCTCAAAATAACTGTATGAGGTAGGTGTTATTATTATTCCATTTAACAGATATGTTGTAGTGTATTTTATGTTAGCTGTATGTCTTCCTGCATGCTACAGATGTAATTATAATGCCATATTCCTCAAAATATCAGTCTGGAGTCTTAGAAATATTTAAGGCACCAGATGAGTGGCTCCATAATTTGGAAGAGAGGAGAGGATGAGTGTCATCAGAGTGAGTGTGGTTGGGTGTGGCTAATTTGAGAATTTTTGTACCACCTTTCCTAGGTCTTGAGAGGAAAGAAAAAATGGATCTAGAGCAGACACAACTTTTCCATCATGTCCTTCTCTAAGACAGATGCATTCTCTTTCTTCTACTAGCATCCATATTGCCTTGGGAGAACTACTCTAACTTTTCTATGTGGTTTGGGTGCAACTGTCTAGATTCCCTAGATCCAGGGCTGGACTCTTGACACAAGCCTGTCCATCAATGTATTTCATTTTTCTGGTCAGAGATATTTGTTCAGCGTTAGGCATGGATCAAGATGATCCAAAGGAGATTTTGCTGGGATGATGGGGCAATTGTGGGTTTTTAAATCCAATGAATACATTTACATTTACAAAAACCAATTGACCACCAAGTATGTGATAAGACAGGTATACACTTTTAATTAAAGGAGCTCTGTGGTAAGAGCGATAGAGCGGCAGTCACCAATCTTTTTGGCACCAGGGACTGGTTTTGTGGAAGACAATTTGTCTACAGACCCAGGGGGAGAATGGTTTCAGGATGATTCAAGGGCATTACAGTTTGTGCACTTTATTTCTATTATTACATTATAATATATAATGAAATAATTATATAACTCATCATAATGTAGAATCAGTGAAGCCCTGAGCCCATTTTCCTGCAACTAGATGGTCCCATCTAAGGGTGATGGGAGACAGTGACAGATCATCAGGCATTAGATTCTCATAAGCAGCACGCAACCTAGACCCCTCACATGTACAGTTCATAATAGGGTTCACGCACCTGTGAGAATCTATTGCTTCTGCCAATCTGACAGGAGGCAGAGCTCACTTGCCTGGCTCACCTTTGGCTGTGTGGCCCAGTTCCTAACAGGCCACAGACCAGTACCAGTCCATGGCCCAGGGATGGGTGACCCCTGCTTTATTGGGTCTGACAACCTAGACTGGGGTTATTAATGAGCAGCAGGCAGGGTAATTGGAGGAGGCAGGGTAGATAAAACTACTTTTGGAAAGTTAAAGAATAATTCTTTCTTTATTCTATCTCCTTTACTCAAACTGTTCCTGAAGGCTGCATATGATGTGTTCATGAAGTTTGACAGTGCAAATGGTGAGTGGTCAGGGGCTGGGAGAGAGAGAGGGCTGGGAGAGAGAGAGGGTTAGAGAGAGGTTTCAGGGAATGGAGAAGAGCCCACCTACCTCCTTTTCCTATCCCCCACCCCCATCATAAGGCAGAGTCACTCAGGCAACTTGTGGGAGACCAACTTGGCTAGGAGCTGCCTTGTCACAGAGAAATAGCTTAGGATTTTTTCTCACCTCGTGAACTCTTCATTCTTTAATATCTCTCAGCAGTTAGTAGAGGACAGAGAGCGCTTAGCATGGCAGGATCCTGAGTTGGTCAGACTTTGGTTCACATCCCAGTATGGTCACTCATCAGCTGTGTGACCTTAGCTTGTTGCTTCGCTTGTCTAAGCTGCAGAGCCTTCTCTGTGAAATAGGGGTCCTATGCTTACCTCGTAGGACTGCTGTGAGGGAGTAAATATAATCCCACAGCCTTCGTATACAAATCAAATGCTGTAAGTCCTAACTTGGACTAACTTAACCACCTGTTCTTGGAAACTGACTTTAAGTGAAGCAATGTACAACAGGGCCTTGATAACATTGACGGAGAAAAAAAAGGTTTCTTTATATGCCATTTCACTGAAAGTCACAGTTTCTAAGAACTTAATGACATTGAGGATTTACTGTATGCTATCATACTTATTTCTTTATATATATAAAATGATCTCTTTTAATACACGGAGTTAGTTTAATACAGGGCTACTTTATATTCTAAGTACTTAATACCTAGTACTTAACAAAATCCTTAATGATGTTGGTTAAGTATAATCAGATAATATATTATCTGGGATATATATGGGGCTGGGATTTCAAGAAATAAATTGTCAGAGTCAGCAAGAAACTATGAGGACTTAGCAAAATTGCCTTTCCTCAGGTTCCTTCCTCCCATCACTGTAGGCTCTGAAATCCCAACACTGGGTAGCTTTATATGGTTTGAAGCGAGATTACTGCTCTTCTCCTGTCTAGACAATCATTCTGAAGCCCACTCTCATCATCTGTTTCAGTGGCAGGCTTGTCTCCTGGCCACACCCAGCTCTGAGCTATCTTAATGCACGAGCATTAATCAGCTTTACTCTTGACTGTTTTAAACTGAACTGATCAGTTGTTTTTGCCTCTTACTGACCAGGCTAACAGATAATCTTGTGTCTTGTAGACCAAACAAATGTATGACTTAATAGGGTAAAATTCAGTCAACTGTTTAAAAACTATAAATAACTGATGCATTCATGTCTTCAATCTCTTTATTGCCTCAAATTTGATGTTGCTGTAACTGTGTTTACTCTGCTTTACAAGTTAAAGCCAGTGTGGTCTATAAAAAATTAAGAGCCTTAGAAAGACCAGACTAGATCACAAAAGTTATTTTACTACAATGCAAGATGAAAGTAGTGCTTACCAAGTGTATTGTGAGAGGCGACGATTATTAAATATATGAACACACTTTTAGGTAAGAAGAAATCATAAAATAACCTAAAAAGTTAGTAATATCTCCTTGAATATATTATTCTGGATATTCATCTATCTATATTTGAAGATACTTTTATTACCTAAGATCCTATTAAATATAATTCAGAGTAAATGTATTCCTTATTTTTTGTTAAACTGGTCTCCTCTAAACCAAAGTTATACAAATTAGTCATGGGGTCAGGAGAAAAAGATGGAAAGGGGAAATATACTGTGACGAGAGACGCAGGAATCAATTTTCTGATATGCCACATAACTTGAAATAATTTGGCAACTGGACAACAGAGTTGTCTCTTTTATTAGCACATTCAAACAGCAGCAGAAAACCACCTTCCATTTGATTCTTACTGAGATTTATTATTTTTAATAATGCCACTTTTCAGAAGTATAGTCATGTGCTCACTTAGACAGGCTGACAAAGTGAAAACTTGTATGTGATGCAAAGTACCCTTTGGGCCATTGATTAAGACATAATATAGTGCAGTGACAAGTCAAGTCAAATGCCCGCAGCAGACAACAAACCCCAGCCTCCCCTTCCCATGGTCTGGTTCCCATTTTGCACCATAGAACCCACAATGGAAATCTGGCAAGACATAGAACACAGATGGCTACTGACTGACATGAAAAGTAAATTTTATTAAACATGTTTACATACATGAGTTGGAATTTCATTTAAAAGCACAGGGGAGTGTTAAGACAAGTGGTCAAAATAGAAAGATACTACCCAATTATAATCAGTTGATTGTTGGCCACTAAGACAGAACGGAATCTAGTAGAAGTGCACCAATGCTTCAGTTCCTCCTGCTCAGCATGGTGAGCAGTGGTCAATCTGTGCCCTGTGGAATGATGGGCAGATAATTCTGGCATGTGTAAATAATAATAAATAATTCACTTGGTGCAGGCAGTATGTCTATGAATTAAAACCTAATGTGTACACAGTGTCTACATGTGTTACAGCCCCACAGTAGGAATCTACACCAAAATATTTATTAGAAGGAATTTGGTCCGTACTACATCACGTTTTCCGGAGGGTAAAAAATAAAGTCCATCTATAGACATTTCACCACAGACCCAGAGACTGAGTCTGGCTAAAACCTGCAAAATGTCTATAACAAAAATGGATGGCTTAGATTTCTTGGTTATTTCGGTATAGTAATTAACAAGCAAACTGTACAAGTACATGCAACATACAAGCTGGCCTATGTGGAACTAACATACATTATTAAATAACCTTTTGTTTCTTTTCTTTTTAAAATTTTTTTTACAAAATGTGCATGCAGCTTTGAACAGTTCCAAGTCATGCTGCTCTATCTGTGTAATCACAAAAGTGGAGTGACTCATAAAAGGAGGGAGAACATATCAATGCACCCGCAGAGACTGCAGTTTGTAGCACATGTACAGAATGTCACAAGGGAAATTCAAGGCCAAGAAAAACTAAATGAAGAAAATGCAAATTGAAAGTTGACTTTGTTTATTTTTCCCCCCAAAAGTAAGATACTTTGCATTAAAAAATCAAGCTTTGTGCTTGCATCAATCTCAAAGAAATGTAAACTAAAATTCGATAAAAACATTAGTTTAGTGCAGAATATTTCAACTGGAATTTCCAGTGGAATACTGAACAGCTCATACCATGCTCTTTCCAGGGCAGATGGGTGTGTCTACACTGAGGCATGGCTGAGAAGCCTGGGCGTAGCTCAAAGTGTCTTAGGCTCAAATCCATTCCTAGTCACCATTTTTGGGAAGTCAAAGTATGGTTTATACACATGAGCATTTTTTTTTTTTATATCAGGAAGAAAAAGGCAATACAAGGAGTGTTTTCAAAGTACAATTATGCAGTTAGTTTTAGTCCCCAGCATTAGTTGCAGATTGACTTCTTTAAAAGTCTTCCATGCAAAACAATGGAAACCATAAATTAATTTTCTAGAATGCAAACAGATAGGCTCTTCATTAAAAAAGTACTTCTGTGATTATTTATTTTGGAAGATAACTTTTTGTCTTTTGGGTTTCCACACGTAAGACTTTAAAGAATTATAAAATGAAAGCTAGTGAAACCCTTCTTTGGCTTCACCTTATGTAGCTGTTTAACACTTTGGGGAGATGCCACAGAGACCACTTCAGCCCTTTTTTTGGTGCTTTTGGAAAAAAGAAGGGAAGAGTCTCTGTTAGCATCATGAGGCCTGTCATGACACAGCCAAAAAAACTAGTGGAAATAACAGATGTGGTGAAAACAAAAAAAAAAAACCTCAAGAAACGAAAACCAACAAACAACACACAAATAAACAAAACACACAAAAGAACAAAACAATTCAAACATCAGGGAAATAACACTGCTTGTGGTCTGTGCAGAAACGTGTAGAATACAACTTTTCACAGAGTGAGAGTTTCCAGTTTGTTCAATTTGGGGTGTGTGTGTGTGTGTGTGTGTGTGTGTGTGTAGGTGTATGTGTAGATTTAAAGTTTCCTCTATTTGTTAGAAGCATCAGTGACTCTCACCAGCACGTTGATTCTTCCTGTAATTTGATAGATTGCCTTGTTCTGTCATATGAAGCCATGTTTTAAATAACAATTGGGACATATTATTGAAAAACTACTACAGGCAAAACACAAGTTGATTGTCTGTCTCCAACAATGCTTTTGATCATGAAATATCTGGTTCAGATTATTATCCTGAAAGGTAGAGTTTTATTGGAATGACTCTGGTATGAGTTCACTATGATCGAATACAGGGAGGCCCAGTTGAACTTTCCAGAGATGACTGGGAAGCCCGGCGGGTGAGGGGAGTGAGTGTGGGATCCACCAGTGAGGACGGTGGGAACAATTTGTACCATCCGATCACCATGCTGGACAGGTCGAGTTCTTCCAACAAGATCTGAGCCACACCCATAAAGCATTTGTGGTCCATTCTGCCATAGTCTCCCCAGACAATCACCTGCAGAGAGAGAGAAATGCAACATTACCTGGACTTCTCTCTCCTTCATATCCGAAGGGCTCAAAGCAACTATGCTGTAAAAGTGGGTCAGTCAGTGAAGCAGAGGAAATGAATACAACTATCACCAAGGAGAAGGCACAGATAAGAAGATACACTAACCTTAAGATGCTTATAGACACTTCACAATAATTTTTAGGCTGATGGAATGAAGGATTGTGTGTTCCTAGTCAATGAGGAGTATTATCTACATAAGCCATGTTAAAGAAATAAATACATAAGATTATTTTTATATGAATGCAACACCTTTCTTGTGTAACTACTATCTAATTAGCGATGTGCAGGACCATAAAAATATAAAAATTAAAATTTGTGCGATTTAGGAGGGCAGGATGAGCAATCCAACTCAGTATACCATGGAATGTATGTACAAGAAAGTATGTACAAAGAATGAGAGTACTCATTTGATTTCTTTTGTATTACGGTCTTTTTAATGAAGGGGTAGATCAAACAAATAATTGTGGGCTGGTACCTTTTGAGGACTTGCCTGCCAATTTTAATTTAGATGATTAATATTTCAATTAGATCATTAAAAATTACCACAATCTAGGTCAACTTCTATTGGCTATTGGTGTCAGACAAGCCTTCCATTACACATAGTCCCGGGTTCTATTTTCTAATACTTCAGTCATCTGTAAAGGTTCCCAACTGGACTCATTCACCTGTTTTACACAAGCAGAGTTGGTGGTGAATCCCACCTTTAAACTTTACTGAGTAACTTTGTGAAATTACTTTACCTCTTGAATCTCAGACATAATCTTTAAAATGGGGATAATGATAGTATTGCGCATGTTAGTTACAAAGTTTAAATAATGCATATAAGCACCTAGAAATGCATCTGGCATTCAACCAGGACCCATTCTCTTCTCCTCTCCCTCCTCCTCTTTGTATCCCATGTTTGGCAGAGAGCAATGCTCAACCAGCTATTATTAGCATTGTTTTGTTTGATATATCTCTATCTATTTATCATCTATCTATCTAGTGAGGATATATCTCTATCTATTTATACCCATCTATCTAGTGAGGATATATCTCTATCTATTTATACCTATCTATCTAGTGAGGAGTGAGGAGGGGCGGGAACAGGGCAAAGCTAGAAGGAGAGGATAGAGACAGAAAAGAAAAGAAGAGAGAGAGATAAAATAAAATTGTTCTCTATTAGATCCACCAAATATTTTTAATATTATACATTATTTACATTATAAACTAACCATTTGAATTTCTTCTACTCAAGAATATTATCCTACATTTATCTCTTTGTGTTTTACCATCTCTTTGATATATGAATAATACAAACATTTCAATGTAAAAAGCCAAACAATTACTGACCTGAAGAACTTTACCCTGTGGACTTTCATCAAAAACCAGAGACTGCTGATACAAAGGATCAAGGGTTTTTCGTGCAATTCTTGTCTTCTTCTTGGCTATACAGGCCCCATTTTCCAAAAGATATACTTTGACATATGGAGCTAAACAAAGTTATATTAACATACAAGAATTATTCCTTAAATTCAACTGTTTTTTTAATTAGAGAATTCCCTATTAGAGAATTAGAGATGCTTACTGAAAGTTTCCCATCGACTGTTTAAATTACTTAAAATTTTCATTGCTCCATAAATTCTATTCCTTAAATCTATATGTTACCATTACTGCCATTTTCCTCATTTTGATTCAATGTATACAAAGTTATTTGAAGACGTTGACTTACTTGGGTTACAATGCAGGTTTATATCTTAAAGCTCATTGTTCCCCTTTTACAATTAGAATATATTCTTTTTTTCTTTTGCCTTTCTAAATGTGCAGAAAGAAAATAATTGACACTAGCTAAGAAACAACCATAACTAAACTTTAAAAAATATTATAACATACTTCCTAACACCTTCTGAAAGAATAACTGTGCAAGGAAAACCCAAATCCATTTTAATAACATCAAAGAACACAGAAACACTGCTTTTTAAATTAATCAGATGATGCAAAACAGAGCATATGAAATTCAAATACAGCAAATGTTTTTATTTGTTTGCCTATTAAATAGCCCCTTCACCAAATTCAGGAATACTTCTCCTTACCAGGTGTAGATTTGGAACCAGGCTTTTGTGTGAGGCTTCGTGCTCTAATAACTTCAACTTCTAATTGACCCTTTTTGTCCTCCATTCCAATTTGTATATCACCTGCAAATGGAGGGGAAGCAAGATGTGTTTCAGCTTCTTTCCAGTTAAGTGCAGTTAAAACAAAAAGGAGAGCCCATAACAGACTACAGATTTTTATCTTCATGATTTTGTTGAGAAACTAATATTTAGACCCCCTCACTCCACAATCCACTTTTCTTTCTTGGTCTCCAAATCAAATTTGGAAATGATTCTCTTATTTTTTCTGGTATTAATCCCTCTTATGAGATTTGCAAATTAGTTAATAAATGACTATAACAACACTGAAGTATTTCTATAATTCTTGTACTTAATGTGATTTCTTACTCTTATTTCATCCAGTATATACTAAAAAATTGTAACCATATGTATTTTCATTATCCAGAGAAAGCCACCATTAATATTTGGTGAATATCCTAGCATTCTCATACTTCTATCAATCTATCTGCCTATCTATCTATCTGTCTGTCTATCTATCTATCTATCTATCAATCAATCAGCAATCATGATCATATATCGTCATTTTATTGACTGTATGGACTACTGCATGGACATGTCATTACTTATTAAATCAGACTCCTATTGATGGAAATAAAGGTTATTTACATAAACTACTTTATGGTGCAGTGTATGTAAGTAGGGTTATAATGAACAGTTTTATAAGAATTCTTGCACACATTCTTGAATAATTTATTTTTTGAACACAAAATTCCAATATTTTAAGTTTTCATATCTAATAGTATGGACATCCAAAAATTCCATGCATTCTGCCAACTCCTCCAGAAAGGTTTGCACTATCACCAGAAATATCGCTCTTCCTGCCTCCCACCCTCACTATTAGCAATATGTCTAATACCAGTATCAAAAATATGCTTAATTTTTGCCAATCTGGTTAAAACGATATTTTAATTTGCATTTCTTTGATTATTAAGGAGCATTATGTAGCCCATGTATAGTTTGATACAAAATTAGATCAGCAACTAGAATGAGTCCCTTCCTTTTTATTTCATGAAAATATTTGTTTCATAGTTTTCATGTCTCTCGAGCTCGTATTTATTAGAGCTCCTCTATGAAAATACCTGGGTGTATTCTCCCCATTTTTTGGTAAGTAGAATGTTAAATACTGACAGTTATAGTTCTACTCAGGTTTTTTCAGCTTTCTACTTACTCTTAAATTCTTTGTGGTAGGTTATATTTTTTAACAACTGTTCATCTCAAATAAATTTTCAAACGTTAAGGTTTTTATTTTTTTATTTTTTTTTGAGACAGAGGCTTCCTCTGTCGTC
The DNA here is from genome assembly GCF_003255815.1 of Theropithecus gelada. NCBI lineage: Eukaryota > Metazoa > Chordata > Mammalia > Primates > Cercopithecidae > Theropithecus > Theropithecus gelada. Next base: position 71,373,566 of record NC_037671.1, on the reverse strand, counting down.
CAGGTTGGAGTGCAGTGGTTGGAGTCCGCTCACTGTAACCTCCATCTCCTGGGTTCAAGTGATTCTCCTGCCTCAGTCTCCCAAGTAGCTGGGACTACAGGCATGCGCCACCCTGCCTTGCTATTTTTTGTATTTTTAGTGGAGACAGGGTTTTACCATGTTGGTCAGGCTGGTCTCAAACTCTTGACCTCAGGTGATCTGCCTGCCTTGGCCTCCCAAAGTGCTGGGATTATAGGTGTGAGCCATGGCGTCCAGCCTAAGCATTTGCATAAGTGGTATCATTCAGCAATTTTCTTTCTTCACTTAACTACATTTTCTTAGATATCCATCCAAGTTGATGTGTTGAGATCTAGAACATTCCCTTTAATTTCTCTATTACAGTCTATTACATGAATGTCATATTTATCTACTCTCCAGTTAGGGGTCTTGGCTTTCCTATTTGGTGCTGCTACAACAAAATGCTGCAAAGAGCTTCTTGAGGATATGTAATTCGAAGTTGTATTGCTGGGTCACAGCACATCCACACTTTTATTTTTACTAGATGCTGCCATATTATTCCAATTGGTGACTGCACCAAATTACACTTCTAATAGCAGTGTAAGAGAATGCATATTTCTAAGCATCTTTGCTACTTATATTGAAAGATGTAAACAATTTGGACAATCTGATATGCAAACACACACATACACACACACACATATACATGTGTGCTTTGTAGAAATGTTAACAGATAAGTAAACTCCACTCTATTTTCAGTTTGATAATTTTTTCTCATAAATTAAAACTGAATTTTTATCAAACATTTTTTCTGCATACTTAAGATGGTCATTTTTTCTTTTCATTACAGTAATGTGATCAACTATATTAATTAGTTTTCATATATTAAACCAACCATGTGTTCATGAAAAAAAATCCCATTTGGTTGTGATAATATTATTTTTGGTATTGCTGAATTTGCTTTTCTTGGGGTTCATGAGGGACTCTGGAAAGTATGACTATATTTTCAGTTCTGAAAAATCTATCAATCATTATATATATACTTTTTATTGTTACACTCTTTGTTTTCCATTTTCGTTTTTATTTATTGATACATAATATGTACATAATATATGTACATTTTTTTAGGTACATGTGATAATTTAATACATTCATATTCTTTATTATGATCAAGTCAGTGTAATTGGGATGTCATTACCTTAAATATTTGTTTTTTCTTTTATGCTAGAAACATTTGAATAATTCTCACTCAAACATTATATTTTCAATGGCTTCTGGCCTATACTCCTTCCTTCCCTATTCTGGGACTAATTAGACATATATTAGACCTCACTTTTCTGCTCGGTCTTATAACTTCTTATTCATATTTTCCATTATTTTGTGTGTCCAATTAATTCTGGATACTTTCTTAAGGCTTTATCCTCCAGTTAACCACTAACCAATTATCTCCTCAACTCTGTCTAAACTGCTGGTAACTCATCCATTGAATTCTTAACTTTAGTTATATTTTTCAACTCTATAATTTCTACTGGGTTCTTAAAGATTTGAGTTTTCTGATGAAATTCTCCATCTTGTTTTTTATTTTAGGTAATCTTCTTTCTCTTCCTCATGACTTGAGATGATGTCCTAAAATTGCATTAAAAAGATTTTCCTTGTTTGTTTGCTTTGTACAGATTGTTCAGTTCACCACTCAATGTGCTCTTTCAATCTCTCAGGTTTTATGTTTTTCTTAAACACTCAGGCATCATTATTTTTCCCCAAAAACTGTCTCTCTATTCTCTTTTTAGGCTCCTGTTAGAGTAAGTTTGAACTTTTTGGTTTATTCTTCCTACATCCCGAATTCTCCTCTCTTATAAAAGATTTTCTTTTTTTAAAATTTAAATAGGCCATGTTATTGGTGGTATTCTATAGTTCTCCTTGTATTTAATTATATCTTAAGCTTTGTTCAGTATACTATTTAGCTCATCCACTGAGTTTTAAATTTTAAGTCATTATATTGTCCATTCTTTAACTTTCTTTCTTAAAAATATATGCTTGTTTTTTGTTTAATAACCTCTTGGCGTTTTTTTCTGTGGATTATATGATACTTTATCTCTGAAAACTTCTAAGTTATTTCTACTTATTTGAATCATTTCCATTTTCTCAGGCATGGATTCTTTGGTCAGTTGATCAACTTTTTTGTTCTAGACATTCTCATTAGTTTTATAATTCTGTTTTAGACCACAGTTCCTAGAAGTCTTCTGTTCCCCTTTTGTCCTTTTAATGTTTCTTAAAGATTTCTTTTTAAATCACACACATATCCCCAACTGTTCTATAAAACCTGTTATGTTTATACATAACTAACTTCTACCCCTCTCTCAACTTCTTGTCTTCCAAAACTTATTGCTTCCAAAATTTTCAATATTTTTATCTGATTTACTTTCTGGCATTTGCCTCATTATTTCTAAGCACTACTTATATTATCCTTTCTGCAGTTTTAGATAGTATTATTGACTTCCAATTTTGATCTCTTTCACTGCCTTCCTATCCCTACTACATACTTGACAATTTCTGTCATCCCATTCTCCCAATATTAATATTATTTCGACTATGTAACCTTATGCATAACTGTGTGAACTAGATTATAACCACTTCTCATTTCTTAGATCTTCCTTTTCCCTACACTTAATTAGTGTCTTTTAATAAAGCATTTGCTTACATTTTTATGTAGACCTCACTAGTTCAAATCTTAGTCTCTCCTGGTTGCTCATCTCTTCCATAAAAATCAAACCCATTAGGTATTCTATAGATTTTTATCTCATGAAATCTGACATGATGCAATTTGAATGCTGCTTTGAAACCTTGCTGCAGCTACCTTTAGTTCTTCCTTTGCTATCACCCTGGGTATCCCAATCATCTTTATCTTGTGAGGAAGCATTTATTTATTGATTCCTTTTTTTTTAGTTCATAATTTTGAAAATTCGCTTAGTTCATTTGGTCAAAGTAAATCTTCTAGCAGCTTTCTGAGAAATGTTAGCAATGAGGAAAATGATTTGAGGCCTTGCTTGGGGGCGAGTATGTATCCACTCTAGCCTCAAAATTACGTGATAGTTTGGCTGGCTTTTGTATTCTAGGTTGGAAATCTATTGTTATTGAGAATTCTGAAGGTAATGCTAATAGTCTTCTGGCTTCCAGTATATTGAAGAATCCCATGAAAATATGAAGAGCCCAATGAGAATCTGATTTTTTTTTCTTTTTTTGTTTTCTTTTTTGAGATGGAGTCTCGCTCAGTCGCCCAGGCTGGAGTGCAGTAGCACGATCTCAGCTCACTGCAAGCTCCGTCTCCTGAGTTCACGCCATTCTCCTGCCTCAGCCTCCCGAGTAGCTGGGATTACAGGTACCCGCCACCATGCCCAGCTAATTTTTTTTGTATTTTTAGTAGAGACGGGGTTTCACCGTGTTAACCAGGATGGTCTCGATCTCCTGAACTCGTGATCTGCCCATCTCGGCCTCCCAAAGTGCTGGGATTACAGGCATGAGCCACCACACCCAGTGAGAATCTAATTTTTGATAGTTTTTTTGTAAAATTATTTTTCCTCTTAGGAAGCTTGTATGCTTTTCTATCAAGCCTCAGTGTTGCTAAATTTCACTATATTGTGTCTTCAAGCTGATCTATTTTCATGCATTTTGCTGAAGTTCTTTCCCACTGCAAGATTACAGAAAGATTAACTTAAGTGTTTTCCAGTACTTTTTAGTATCTTTCTCCACCTTCCCTTTTCTTTTTTATAGTTAAGTCTAAAATATTAACTTTTTTGGTAAGTTGTGTAGGGTGAGGGAATTCCGTACATTTTTTCACACAGGTAAATAGTTATGCAACTATAATTTACTGAACAGTCTATCTTTTTTTTTTTTTCTTCCATGCTCTGAAATGCCACCCTTGTCCTACATTTAGATCTATTATATCAGGGTTCCTGGTAATTCAAATATTTATGGCTAATTTTACTTCCTGTTTCATAATATCTCAAATTAGAAAAATACACTTGAAATTAGAATAGTTGTTTGCAAACAGTAACTCCCTAGCTAAAATGTTGCTTCTCACTTGTATTGCTATTACACAATTTTAAATATTTTAAATGACTTTGTCAAACACAAAACATCAATTTTCCTGTAGAAAAAAAATGATTCTTACCCATTGCAGGGGTGGCAAGAGTTTGGCGTCCAACAAGCTGGGCTGGTCCCAATCCATCAAGAAAATCACTGAATTGACTGTCAGCTCCCAGTCGCACTCCAGGAAATATTAAACTATCAGCAGAAGGATAAAAACCAAAGGAAAAAAAAAACCATGAAATCTTCTAGAATTCTTTTCACTAGTTTCCATTTGACTAATTATGATCATGAAGCATAAATATTACTTAGACAATCTTTTTTTTTTAATTGATTATTTGCATTGCCTTTGAGCCAAGCATATGAGGCTTAATATTGATTGAGGATAGGTGTAAACTCTCAGTTTGATACCTAATGCTCTATTCAAGAGGGCTCAGTTATAGTTTTTAATATATCAAGTTCCAAATCCCTATATAAATGTGTTGCTGACAAAAAAACATAAGATGCAAATTTTTATATCATAAACTACACACAGATACTTGCTCATGAACATTAGGTAACATTAATGCTAATTTTTTCTTAAAGTGACCAATAATTTCTTGAATAAATGTTATAGTTCAAGTTCTTATTTATAAACATTTAATTGATTCATTTTTGAATCAATTCTGGTTAAATTCATCTTTGAATCAATTAAATGTTTAAATTATTTGAGACTTTTATTTGGTTCCAATTGAAATTAATTGATTAAAAAATCTGTATTTCCCCCTATAATATGACTTCCTGATAGCCCCAGGATGTAAGCTGCACAAGGATAGTGCCTGTGCTTTTCTTGTTGACTGATGTAGTTATCACTGGGTAATAAGAACTATGCTCATTATGTAATAGGCATTCAGTAAGCATTTTTTGAATGAATATATTTCTATAGAGACTTACTCTTTCCATTGTGCTTTCACATCTATTATTTCTCTTAACTAAGGGAATTAAATGGGACACAGATTATAATCCCATCCAGAGACCATGAAAATAAATCCAAGAGATTAAGTGGTTTATGATGGAGGCAAATTTTATTTGTTACTTTTTTGTATCAGAAAATGACGTGTTCAAGTCTCATTTGTATATTACTTTATGCTACTTCATTCAATACTGGTATTTTGTCAGTAAGTTTATCTCCATAACTTTCATACCTGATGATTTTTGTTCTTAGATACTCCTTACTGGAAGCATGCATAACAAGCCAATCATTTGACCAACTAAACAAAGACCAACTAGTTTCAGGAATGGGAAAGAATATCACAAACAGTAATCTGGCATAATTCTGTTAAATTTTCTAAACAAAACAAAAAATCCAGTAAAGACAAAAAATATTAGATTGGTATATGAGTAATGTGAATGGTAATGAACAAATAATTATAGAAAATTTATATGTGGTGAATCTCCATGTAATCCAAAACAACACATTAACTACTTATTTGTAAGATCCACTACCTCAATAAAAATTCAGTTTTACCAGAAATATTCTCAAGCATAGGAAATAGCAGGTTTTGTGCAGGATCCATATAAAATGTCAGAAAAAAAAAAATCGAACTGAGTAAATTTTTAAAAATCGTATTCTATTTTCTCAGAATTAACTAAAACATTTTAGTCAGAAAAATAATGAAGCTAATAGATCCTGGATTATTTCCTAAGGTAAAAATGAGTCAGCAATGTTTCAAAAACAAGAAAATGTAAGTTACTTACATATATGACAGTGTTAGACTTAGAAAAGCTTAGGGTCCAAATTAGCTTGGAGAAAATCAAGAAAATGGGAAATCAGTTCCTTATAAATTTTAATTTAGACTTTGGTGACAGGGACAAACTATGAATTTCCCATATGAAAGAGTCCATTACCTGTGGCATTTCTACACTAAACATCCAGTAAGGAACTATTCTGGGCTTTCCTAGATGGAGGAAATGAATTTATTCATGTGGACTCAGAATTTCTTCACCCTTTGAAAGGTATGAATGACCAGGTGTAGAGGTGTGTCCATGTGTACTTACTTATAAGCCATTAGGGTGGTTTAAAATGGATGGTTGAACTTCTGGTTAAATAGAGAAGCTGCACAGTAACACTCAGTGGCTTTGTTATTTTACTGATTAGTACACAATTCGTGGTTCCACAGCCATGCAGACATGCTGACAGCACTTACTTGCCCTCAGAGCTGTAACTGTTGATGCTGCCATCAGTAGACTCTCGGCTCGGCTGCCTTACCATCTTCCTCATTTCAGCTGCCATGCCTGTTTCTGTACTTCTCTGGATGGTACTTTTTAACTTTTTGTGGCCCGACTCTGACAGGAGAGAGTAAAAGAAACTCTAAGTTTTATTCAGACAGTTTCCCCCTGAATATCAATTGATCCTGCAAATATAATAGTTAATTTTACACTTAATTACAAATTTGATCAGAAAAATAGTAACCTAAGGGAGTACTTTGCTTGATTCAGGCTCCCTGCCAAAGTGTGCTTGGCTAAGAGGAGTAGCACTGGATGCTACACCATGGCCACAGTTTCAGTGACTGCCTGAATCTCAATCAGCCAAAATGAAATCATTGTATTATTGATGGTTACAACTTCAATGAAAATCTGATTTTGGCACCCAACTGTTATGTGGAAAGATAATGGTGAACAATCTAATAGGTTTCTCCTAATATGGAATTCACTAAATGTATATGAATAGTCTCAAAGGACAAGTTGTATTCTTTTAAGGAGAAGGTGCATTTGGAACCCAGTATGAACAATACCACAGTTTTTGTACTATCACGTATCAGCAATCCTCATAAAGAGAAACTAGTATTTTAATTGATGATTTTTGTAACACTTTAACATACACTATATAATATTTATACACATTTGAGATGGCATATAGATTACAGAGTTAGGTATAACAGGTTTTATCCTAATTCAAAGACTACTGAGCTATCTCATGGCCTTTTGACTCAGCTGCATGAGTTCTGACTGGCAGTTTTGGGGTGTACACCTCCATTTGCACTGGGTATTACATGCATTTGCATTTCAGTTCTTGATAAGTTCAGAAGAATTTTCTTGAGCCACTTTGCAATGCACTAACCAGCATTCTATTCATAGCATGGAAATAAATTCTAAACTATTTACTTGCTTACATGCATAAGCAGTATCAATAGGTTAGGAAAACTGCTAGACTTTATTCCATCTATACATTCTATAAACATTTCTGGGTTTTGCTTTAGTTTTTGTATAGTATCATTTAATACCCATTAATAATATATGAAAAATGCTCTATATACATAATTACATACATAACTACTATATAAACACATTAACTTTTCAATCCTCATAAAACCTTTACAAAGAAGGTACCTAAATACACTCTTACATAAGCCATTTGAAACACTGCATCTTTTCCCTCTCATTTTTGGTCATTGGATTCCTTTTGTAAATTGTCTAATCAAAGATATAATAGGTTATGCCATATGAACTTAATGCTGATGCTTCCTACACATTGTTTTAGTATGTTCATTAAAATTTTTACTTTTTATTGTTCTTAACCTTTTTATTGCTATTTTTGCTTACAAAGACAATATATGTATATTACAAAATATTTAAATGTTACAGAAATTGCAAACATTGAATGCCCCCTATAATTTCACCACTCAAGGAAGACAATGGTTAATAATTTGGGAACTACTTTTTCTTTATACCTATACAAGCTTCTTCACTTGGCTACTGTGATCCACACTCTCCGTTTTCCTTTCTTTGACATTGGTTGTTACTTCCCAGTCTCTTCTGCTGCATTTTTCCTCTTTGAGATTTTTAGATATAGATGATCCCTAGACCTCAGGCCTCCGACCTTTTGCTTTCTTCAACACTTACTTCCTAGGTGATCTCTAACATAGCTTTAACATAGCTAACAAAGTCATTCATGCCATTGTGCCTCCCAAATATACATCAAGGTCTTAACCATTCTCTTAAATGCTGAAGTCATTAATTCAATTGCCTAGTAGCTCCATTTACATATCTAATAGGCACTTCAACATTAACATATCCAAGACAGAACTCTTCCCCACCTCCACCACACTAACACCTCCTACTACTGAATCCTCCTCCCGCAGTAAATGGTACTGCAATTCACTTGGCTGATCAGGCCTAAATCCTTGTAATCGTCTTTGATTCCTCTAACACACCCCACATCCAATCCATCAGCGAATCCTCTTGGCTTTGCCTTCAAAATGCATCACAAATCTGGTCATTCTTCTTCCTCTCCACAGCTCCTACCCTACGTCCAGACACTGTCATCACTCAAAAGAGCAGTGCCATACCCATATAGCTGGTCTCACTGCTTCTATTCTTTTCCTCCTCAGAATATTCTTGACATAACAGCCATGGTGAGTCTTTAAAAATGTAAATCTGAACATATCATTCCCCTGCTCAAGATCTTATAATGATTAATCACCAAAATAAAATGAAAATCCAAAATTGTTATCGTGGCCCAGGAAATGCCATATCATCTTGTCTTTGGACACCTCACATCTCATCTTCTGTCCCTCATTCCATATGACCAATGCTCTCCAGTCACACTGTCTTCCTTACATTTCCTCAAGCCTGCAAGCATGCTGCTTCTGTTTGTCCCTTCTTTCTTGCCTTGTTCCTTATTCAGATTTCTGCTTCAAGAGAAGCTGTCTCCTCAGAGAGGCTTTGTATAGTATTCCTTTGCTGTGCTTTATTTTTCTTCATAGCAGTGCTTCATCTGCCATTAAACCTTTATCTGTTTGTGGTCTGTTTTCCAATTAGAATTTAATTTCTGTGAGAGCAGGGTCATTGTGAGTATTGTTCACTATTACTCTTGATATCTAGAACAGGGGTATAAACTGTTGATAGTGAAATCACACCACATATACTAATGTGCAATTTTCACATTCCATTTAATATAATGTAACACAAACAGGTATATATTTATTCTTTTTAAAGATTGCACTATTCCATTTTATGACTATGTGGTTCATCATTAAACCATCCCTTTATTGATGGGCTATTGGATATTTCCAGTGGTTATAGAAGAGCTTCTACAGGATGAATTACTGGAAGTTGAAATGCTACTGAAAGGGTAGGAATCTGTTTAATTTAAATAGCTATTTCTAAATTCCCCTTGAGAAACATTGTAGTGATTTATACTCCTACCAACAGTCATATGGATGTTCCCACTTACCTACCTATGGCTCAAGAATTCTCTACCTTTCCCCTTTTTGGACTCTGTCTTGTCCACTTGACTTGTCATTGTGGAACATGCACACTTATCCAAGGCAGGGACTTCATCTATGGCCATTGTAAATGCTGTTTAGTTTAGTTTTGGCATTTATTCATTTATATACCGATTCCTTTCTAGAGGTAATTCATTTATGAAGTCACTGTGGTAGAGCAGTGGCCATTCATGGCCACATACTGGCCAGACCTCACTTGAAGGACAGGGGTAAGCCCCAGGGATATATTACCAAAGTATTGAGCCAAGATGAATTACAAGTGTTTATCCAAGGCAGCATGAGATAACAAAATCTGGGTAGAACACCAGTTATTGAAAATAACGAGGATCATGGCTAGAGAAATTACAGGAACTTTAAATGGTGAGGTGCTGCTGGAAACTGGGGGAGAAACAGTTAAGAGGATCAACAATATGGCAAGTTCAGGTTAGAGTGTTAGTTCATTCTACTTTTTGTTCATTCACCTATTCAACAAATATTTATGGAGCATCTATTACGTGTCATACAGTGCTCGAGGTGCTGGGGATGTACGGATGGATGAGAAATGTCCTGCTTTAAAGGAGTGTAGATTCTAGTTCACATGTATATACAAGAAAGACAGTGAACAAAGATACGATATCGCTGATAAGTGCTATGGGAAAAAAAATTAGGCAGGATGAGAGGGGTAGAGAGTGACGAGGTAGAGCAGGAATTGTTTTGTTTGAAAAGGAGCCAGGGTCTGATTAAGCAGTGCAGGGGGAAGTGAGGACACAAGCCATGAGGAAAGAGGGAAGCAGTACACAGCAGGGATTGGTCCTCGTGACAGGGGAGGCTGTGAGTAATGGTGGCTGTGGCAGAGGGGAAGGGGAGGGCTGCAGTCTTGCAAGTAGTGCACAGGTCTCCAGGCTTCCTCTCCAGTCTTTGTAATGTCGATGTTGACTCCAACCCAGAGGCTTTGTCACCAGTGATCTCGGGCTCTGTGTGTTGCTGGCAGTCCAGAGGACGGTGAAGTGCAGACTGTCAATAACTGATTTCTCTTGCATTATCTAACACAGGTTTCACATGATTGTTGTTCATTACATATTTGGTGACAAATGAAAAGAAAAACCTTAAAAGCGAATAATCATTATTCATTTGTATATTTTAGTTGAGATATCAAGTTTTCTCAAAGAAGGATATATCTACAGGGTATCTCAAAATTCTTACAGCCGTTTTAAACTTTAATAGCTTCCACAGTGTAAAGGATACAAATGCTCAAAAAACATCATTTGAGGGGCTAGTTATTGAATTTTCTTTTATATTTACTTGATTTTGTGAATTTGAATAATATATTTTTAATATTAAAGTTTTTCTTTTAGTCCTGCTGAATTAAGATGGCAGATGAACTGACATCTAACTGTTGTCTTACTCATATTAATAAATATTCATGAAAAGAGCTTCAACTGACTAAGCAATATAAAGGTCTAGGCAGAAGCTCAATAAACAGTTCTAGTTTGGAATTTGCCTTATTTAAATTCATAAGGGCCCCAATATTAATTTGGAATGTGAGCATTAGAAGAAACATTGTTTTATAGATGTGGAAACTGTAAATCTGGAGAAATAGAATTCATGCAACAAATTAGTTCAGCACTTACTCTGGGTTCAGTCTTTTCCAGATGCTGGCAATACAGCAATGAGCACAACAGACAAAATTCCTGTCCCAGTGGAGCTTACATTCTAGTGGATATAATGACTTGCTTAACATCACACTAGTTAGCAGCAAAAGCTAAATTAGAAACCTGTCTTTCTAAATCTTAGTCTTGCAATCATTCCATTATACAACATTTTAGGAACACGTAAAGTCTGGTCTTACTTATTTTGCAAATAGAACAATGGTCTATCTACACAGGTATTTTCATGTATACATTCACATACGGCTTTGCAAGTTAATTTGTAAAAGTTTGTTAAAAAGCACATATATTCTATACAAGCACAAACGTATAATTATCTGCATCTATGTACATATGCTGTAATTATAACAAAAATGTGTTACATCTATGTAACATGTTTAATGTCAATATAGTCCATTAAAATATATACAATATTAGAAAATGCTTTTATGCTTTTAGGAATGCCATCATTATTAATTATTTGTATCCATTGAAGAATCATTAACCTTGTAAAGACATGAAGGCTACTACAAATTATGACATGAAACCTTTGATTTGTGAATACCATCTCAAGTATTCTATTAAGAATAAAAAAGATTAGACAAGTAGTACATTTTAATATTCTTTAGTCACATGAAAAATTACTAAATTCCAAAATGTTTGCGGGAAATATTTCACTCGTGTTCCGGAAGGGCAAACTTTCTCTCAAAGAGTATTCCAAAAGGTGTCATATTTACATGTGAACTCTTTCTCTCTTTGCTAATTTAGAGATATGTATTATATTTAGAAACAGCCACTGACTTACTAATTCATTCTATAAATACTCATTAAATACCAAGAACCTATGATATCGGCATTGTTCTAGGTGCTTCAGATACAACAGTAAGAACAGAATAGAATAAGGAATACAATAAATCTGTATTGGTAAGTTAGGACCATGAGAAACAGATCAAGGCTAGAAAGCTAGACAAGAGAGACAGAATATATTGACATGCAGATACAATTAAAATCTATGGTGCTAAATGTGACAATTTAGGGAGGAAATACAGATAAAAAGAGTAAAGAGAATGGAGCTTGGAATATTCCCACAGTTAGATGTCCAGAAGAAAATCAGGACTGTCAAGGAGGCTGAAAAGGAGGACCTCTTAAGGTGGGGGAAAAGCAGTAAGTGCAATGGTACAGAAATCAGAAGAAGAAAGTGTGTCAAGTAAAAAAAAAAATATGTTGTTGATTGCTACTTAAGAGGTTTAGTAAGAAAAAAATATAGATGGGACCACAGTGCTTGGCTTCACGGAGATAACTGACTGAGAGGAGTGGATTCAGTGAAGCAGTAGGGTTAGGTGCCTAAAAGGAGTGGCCAGTCAGGAGAGGGAATTAGAGGTGAGTAAACAGAGACAGCTCCTATGACTACTTTGTATAGGTTTGTTGTGATTGAGAGATGGTATTTGGAAAGTCACACAATATTAGGGGAGGTTGTCCTTTTCTTTAAGATGCGTGGTAGTAGAAGTTGTTTCTGTGTAGATTGGAATAATTAGATGAACAGGGAGAAACACATTGTTAGGCTTAATATTATGGGTTGGAGAGATGTATAAAGATGGATAACATCAGATAAATCATCTTCCAATCAAAGCAGTCTCTGAGGCCAAAGCAGTCTGTGATGGAATTGGATGGACTATCCAATTCCATCAATTAATTGGAAAAATCGGTAAGAGTATCACCTGATTGATTAAGCAATTTAGGTCCCAAATAAATGCAATAATGGTTTGTTAACTCACAAAAACAAAGTATCAAGTAAGTACAACCTTTTTGGTTATTCTGAAATAATATTTTTTTATTTTTGTGGTGACAAATTCAGTCATTTTGTAAAAATTAATTATTTTTTTTAAGAGACAGGGTCTTGCTAGGTCTCAGTAACAAGATCACAGTAAGCTATGATTATGCCATCACTAGATGGAGTGCAGTGGTGTGATCACAGCTTACTGTTACCTTAAACTCCTGGGCTCAAGCGATCCTCCCATCTCGGCCTCCCAAAGTGCTGGGATTACAGGCATGAGCCACTGCGCCTGGACAAAATTCAGTTGTTTTTTTCTTTCTTTTTTTTATTGTGGAACTGCAGTGAGAACTTGAAAATTCAGTTTAAAAAAAAAAAATTGTTGTGGTTAGTATAATACACTTCGTTCATTTTGTCCTTCAGTTATTCAACAAACTATTTCCTTAGTGATTTGTGCCCCGATACTATATATGTAAGTGTGAAAAGGAAAGAAGCCCATCAGCCATTTCATGGTCTAGAAGGAGACACAAACAAGTAAAAGTCTCCTTGTGATGTGGTATAAGTGCTGTGCAATGGGTTTATTTTATATGTATTAAACTTTATGTATTTATTTTATATAAATTCAATGATACAAAGAGAGGAAGAGAAGGGGCGAGAATAATTCAAGCAGTGAGTGAGAATCACAGCTTGCAATGCCACTTAATGAGCATGTAACCTGGAGAGATCATGAGCTGAAAAATGCAAATCTTCCCCTTTGTTTCAGTTCCTCAAGATAATTCTGGTGTTTATGAAGATTTCTAAAAAAAGGTTCCCTAAAAGCAAGCCAATGGCTTTATCTGGTGTTTAAACAAAACAGCACAAATGTAGTCAAACTGTGTAAAAGCAGACAGTATTGGACTTACTGAGACACTATAGATTGCTCTTCAAGAGATTTTCACAGGAAATTTTAACTCTGTGCAGAGGTGGAGGAAGGATGGAGGCAGGGTGGAAGGGAACTGTGTACTTGTATTTCAAGCCAGGAGAGCAGCACACTGAAAGGTCCTGAAGAGAAAGAGTATGGCCCCTCGAGATAACTACATTTCCTGAATCACCAGAGTTAATTTAATGGTGAGTGAAGATAGTGACGTATGAAGCCAAAGAAATAAACACTGGGAGGGCCTTTTATCTAAGGCTCTCAGGGTGCACAGTGACATATCATTTGAGCTGATGTTGTATTGTTATTAACGCTGTTCTTAATAATCTCAAGGTCCTGGTCTTCCTCATACCAATGTTACCCATATAAAATTGTGTGTACTTTGTATTACATGCAATACAATATAGTAGTATTGCTATATATCTCTAACAATTATTCTTTAAAAGAAAATACACAGTTCTCCTTTGTTGATGTCAGATACTTCCAATGTGTAGTAACCATGTAGTTGGAAATTTTTATTAGTCTTCCCTAATAGTGCCATCATTTTCTTTAGTATTTAAGCAAATAAACACAAATGTTCCTTTTGTGTTGCATCAAGGTTTTTCAATATATTTTATCCTAGGCCAGATAAGTGCAACTTGTAAAAATTTCATAGGTCGGAGAATTATTTTTAGAAAATGTCACGAGAGTTCTTTGACTTTTATTGTTTTCCTCATTTTCTCTCACTTATTCTCCTGGTTAATCCTATCAATCATAAACTCCACTATTTTCCTTCCATTTTTCCATTTTCCAAAGGTATTTCTAATGAAAGAATAGAGTGGTCAAGAAATTAAAAACTCATTCTGAGTACTTTTGTGAGATAGATGGAATCATTCTTTTGATGATATTTTCCTTCAAGAGAATACGTCAAATGTTTCCTAGTGATGTACTTATCCACTTTTATTCCATTTCCCTAACCCAAAAGATATAAAATGTTTTCTTTTGTTACCATGTACTTTAAATTGTTTACAGATACTACTTCAGAAAAGGATTCATCTGTTCGAACATTGACCTTTATTTTTATTTTCAGCTCTTCCATGGCTAATAGCTGTTCTTTCATTAAAAACCTGGTATTGTTATGATTGACTATAAAGCCTTGCCTGTCAGATCTGTTTAGCTCACTCAATCACACTTATACTTTCAGCAAAATGTTAGCTAATATAACTTTGATTTTTCCATTTGCCAAGCTATTGAAAGTATAAATAATAGCAAGTTCAACATGGCATTTCATATGTTTTAAATAATCTTCATATTAAACTTAATAAGGCTGCCCAAAAATATTTAAGTAAAGAGATTTGTATTCACTGAAACATACCATCTGTACCACCTCTTATTTTGGCTAAAGCCAGGTAAGAGAGGGGGAAACATCCAAATGCTGAACTTCTCACTCTTGTAAATTGTTTGATTTCACAGCTTCAGTGTTTCCAAAGTATTTCTAGTGTTAGGAGCTAAATTATGTCCCTCTAAAACACATGTTGAAGCCCTAACCACTGTACCTCAGAAAGTGACTGTAGTTGTAGAAAGGGCCTTTTAAAGAAGTGATTAAGTTAGAACGAGGCTATTAAGGTGGGCCCTAACCCAATTGGACTGGTGTTCTTATAAAAGCGGGAGATCAGGCCTCATAGACACCAGGGGTCACCTGCACAAGAGGGGCCACCCTAGGAAGATGCAACAAAACTGCGGCCAACAGCAAGCCAAGAAGAGAGCCTCAGAAGAAACCACTCCTGCTGACACACTGATCATGAACTTCTGACCTCTAGAATGTTAAGAAAATAAATATCTGCTCTTTAAGCCATCCAGTCTATGATATTTTGTTATGGCAGCCATAGTAAACAAATACATCTGGGGAGTGGATTTTTTTATTTTATCATGTTATTTAATAATTGTGATGATTTAGATACTTTAAGCATGTGGGGATAAATAATCACCTAAATTGTCTGAGGATGAGATTAAGCCCCAAATGCTGGGATGGACTTGGTTTTCAGGTTGCCTTAAATAAGAAGTGGTCTGAAGGCCAGGCATAGTAGTGGCTTATGCCTGTAATTTCAGCACTTTGGAAGGCCGAGGTGGGTGGATTGCTTGAGTCCAGGAGTTCAAGACCAGTCTGGGCAACACAGTGAGACCTCATCTCAATTTAAAAAAAAAAAAAAAAGTCATCTGAAGTATTACATGGGTATACTGAAATCATTTATTAACAACTGACAACAGGAAGGTAAAGGCTCAGATTTTATTTGCTCAGTAGTAGCAAAAATTTACTTCATATTTGTTTTCTTTACTCTTCTTTGTTCTAAGTTAATACCTCAGATGAAGCTGCATTTCATTTACTAAGCATAAACCTATAATATCTCCTTACTGGCGGGGCGCGGTGGCTCACGCCTGTAATTCCAGCACTTTGGGAGCCCGATGTGGGCGGATCACGAGGTCAGGAGATCGAGACCATCCTGGCTAACACGGTGAAACCCTGTCTCTACTAAAAATACAAAAAAATTAGCCGGGTGTGGTGGCGGGTGCCTGTAGTCCCAGCCATTTGGGAAGCTGAGGCAGGAGAATGGCGTGAACCTGGGAAGTGGAGCTTGCAGTGAGCCAAGATCACGCCACTGCACTCCAGCCTGGGCGACAGAGCAAAACTCTGTCTCAGGAAAAAAAAAAAAAAAAAAAAAAAGAGTATCTCCTTACTATCTATCACCTTGACTATAATGATAAAGTAATACTTCAGGCTGAAGCCCAGAAAGCAGCAAATGCTTTATTGCATTGTTTCATATATTTTTAAAAACTTTTATTTAAACTCAAGGTTTTGGGGAATCTTTCCTCCTATCCAATCTCAACAGGCAGACTAATATTCCAAATGGAACCTGGACCAGAAATGGTTTGAGGGGCAACTCTGGAGTCAGAATGCCTGGATTCAAGTACCAGCTCTACCACTTACTAGTTCTGTGCCTGCAGGCAGCCAGCCTACTGAGCCTTTTTACACCTTAGTTTCCTCATCTATGAAATGGGGGAATCCAAATACCTAGCTCATAGGGTTGAGTATTAAATGAGATAATTCATGTAAAGCACTCAGGAAAGTGCCTGGTAACTATTTAAAGTTATCTGTTGTTACAGAATAAGATCTCAAAGTATTCGGCACAGATTACGTCCTCAAGTAGAATGATGCCAGTTCTCCTTGTTCCATTCAAAGCACATGTTCTTTCTGGGCCTCACATTTAACTCCAAATGCTATTTAGAATGCAGTACAATTAAGTTGCAACATGTCGCAGATAATTACATGTGCCCCCAATATCCATTCTCACCTTTTTTTTTTGTTTTCACTGGTAAACTTCCCATCCTCTAAGTTAAGGACTGACCACATTTCCCTTCCCTCCTCTGCTCCTGAAGGCATGGGGACATGATGGTGGGAGCTAGAGCAGCTACTTTGGGTCTAGGATAGGAGAATTTGATGAAACTGGTGAAGCCTAGTCCTCTGACATGAAGGAGTCACCATAACAGCCCAGATTGGGATGCCCACTGGGACTATTATGTAAGAGTCTTGATTAAACACTGTATCTGTGGATGCCTCGTTACAGCACCCTATCATGTACCACAGAAGATAATATTCTAAATAAAATCCAATGTGAATTTTAAAAATAATAAAAGTAGTTTTAGGAAGAATAAAGAATACTCTCAGTTCTTTAGCTTCAGAAAGAACATTTTAGTCCTCTACAGTTTCATGTTTGGAAGAATAAGGTTCCTCTTCTAACAAGAGAGTTAATGGAAATTTTTCTTCCCTACAAAGTCTCAGAGAATGTTGGCTTAGAGGGGAAGATTCTAGCAATAAACACCATTTATTAAATACCCTTATGACACTCCGCAGGGTACAATAAATAGAGGTGTCCTTTTCTTTTTCTTCTCTTTTTTTAATTTTTATTTTTTGAGATGATGTCTCACTCTGTCGCCCAGGCTGGAGTGAAGTGGTGTGATCTCAGATCACTGCAACCTCCGTCCCCTGGGTTCAACTGATTCTCCCGCCTTAGCCTCCTGAGTAGCTGGGATTATAGGCACCTGTCACCATGCCTGGCTAATTTTTGTATTTTTTTTTTTTTGGTAGAGACAGAATTTTGCCATGTTGGCCTGGCTGGTCGTGAACTCCTGACCTCAGGTGATCCACCCACTTTGGCCTCCCAGAGTGCTGGGATTACAGGCGTTAAGCCCCCACACCTGCCCAGAGGTGTCCTTTTCTAAGAGTTTAACATTCTGAAATAAACATGCACGTATGAAGTTCTTAATTATTGTGTGGCAATGACTGTACTGTACAAGTTATAGATAGAAGAGAGGATTTTAGATCACAAAGAAAATTAAGAAAAAGTGTTTTCTATGTTCTGTAAAACAAAATAGATTCTCCGCACTTCTTACCACATTCCATAAAATGAATTAGATGGATTTTCATCAAAATTGGGATGGTTTGATTTAGAATGCAAGTACGTGGTATATGTGAAATTCCTTCTGGGAGACCCAGCAGGGCAAATTAAAGAGATAGGCAGCAATTCTTGAGAGAACCTGAAACAGAAGTGCAATTGATCTAGGAAAGATGTGGCATATATAATTAGTTATCACTAAAGAAGCCCTCACACTGAAACTGAAAATCACAGCATCAGGTACTCTAAATGGTAGGGTGATAAGGGGTAATTGGGCAGTTTCTTGTTGGGGGACTCAATGTAGCTTGAAAGAACAGCAGAGCAGGTATTTATTTGTTCTCGACTGCTTATGATTTTCCCAATCTACAATGTAGAGACAGACAGCATGTGTAAGTATACTTTTGTAAGGACGGGGGAGCTAAACACTTAGAAGAACTTACACGATGATTACTGAGAAGTCAAAATTAATACTGTTCACATGAAGTAGTTAAATGTTACAAGGAAAGAATAAAATATGTTTGATAATCTCCTAAAGGCAAAGTTTGTGTAAAGAGGAATTTTGATTCCTTTACTTCTTTTAGTTGTATACATTTATCATATCAGGATTGGCCATGATTTCCTAAGAAACAAGATGAATATAGGTCTGTATATAAAAAAAAATTCACAAAGATGAAATCAGTGAAGTAGTTAATCAATACAGGCAGTTCATAAGACTATTTATATTCAAGACACTATGAAAAGATAGTCTCAGCTTGCCCTTCAAACCCCTGCTTGGAACTCTACTCTGTTCTTGCTTTAAAGGGTCTTGCTCTGCCCTCTTCTGATCTTACCTCTTCACACAGCATATAGCCTTCCCTGTCCCACAGAACAAGAGGGGGCCAAGAGGATGTGCCCACCTAGAGTCCATGCCCACTCAGAGCCCATATTCCCTTCTGAACTAACCTTCAGATCCATAGGATCCTAGAATTTCCTGCCTAAATGACCCTGAATCCAATCCCAGGGATAGCCCAGATGTCTTTCTAGGGTTTACTCTCCTGAGGATGGATAGTATCAGCAGCGTGCACACCCTGAAGTCCAAGTGGCAGTGGACAGAGCTTGAACGTATGTGCAAGGACCCTCAAGGTACAAGACAGAGCCAAGGTTTGGGAATAGAAGGTGGGTGAAAGGTTTCAGCAGGAGGTGGCGTAAGCCAAGCCCAAGCACAGAACCCTGGAAAGCCTGAGAATTATATTGAAATGTGGCCTCCTTGGTCACTAAAAAGATATTTTTGTCAAGGAAGGAGACTAAAAGAACTTTTATTTAGCATTTTGTTAGTTTGGTTTATAACTTTTAAATGGCATACATGTATGTGTACTTCCATTTATTGCTCAGGGCCTCCAGCAAGCCTAGAATCTCTCAGGTATAAAACTGTCCCATGCTTCATAAACAATGAATCCTTTATTTTGATCCATTTGAAGGAATTTTCATTAGAACAAGTCTGTTGGGTAATTTTGTTTGGAGTTTTTGTCAGACTCTGAAAAACCTGTGATAATTTTTTGTGATTAAAAACCCAAAGAACTCTTACGTGAGTAGCACAGTCTTACTTTTTTTTTTTTTTTTTTTTTTGGAGACAGTCTCTCTCTGTCACCCAGGCTGGAGTGCAGTGCAATGGTGCTATTTTGGCTCACTGCAACTTCTGCCTCCTGGGCTCCAGTCATCCTTCCACCTCAGTCTCCCAAGTAGCTGGGACCACAGGCATGCATCACTATGCCCAGCTCATTGTTGTATGTTTTTGTAGAGATGGGGTTTCACCATGTTGTACAGGCTGGTCCTGAACTCCTGATATCTGCCTGCCTCACCCTCCCAAAGTGCTGGGATTACAGGCATGAGCCACGGAGCCCAGCCTTTCTTCTCTATAGAGTTTTTTCTCTCCTTAGTTCAGAAGATTTGGGGGCCTACAAGGAAAGGAGCAGATGTAGAAGAGTAACAGCTCTACTGGAGACTCAATCCTCACTTCTGTCTCTGCAGGGAATAATCTTCACATTAACACACCGGGGACTTGGAAATCTATAGACCTAGATAAAAGTGAGGTGAAATGACAGCAGAGTAGTCAGAGGTTTAGGGTAGCAAAACTTACACTTCACAGAATAAAACAAGGATATACTAGCACATATTGTAATGACTGGTTTACGATCCTCACTTAATTAGGTGAATATTTCTCTACATATTTTTAATATAATGTGGAAGCATTATTTACAATGATTTGATTTAAGAAGATATTAAAAGAAAACTGGGGTACTAGAGTCAGTCCCTCCAAAACTTATTGGAAATCACATCATTTTTTTTCTAACTTCATAATTTTTAGAAGAAAGTAAATTCAGATGCACCATAAACCATCTCTTTTCTCTTGCAGTTATAAAACCAAGAGGCAAGAAGCTGGTCAGAGATATTTACCATTTCTAACTTACAAAGATTCCATTTCCATTTTATTAAAAGGGAAATTTGGAATTTTATTGGCAGATAATTCAGTAGGCAAAGATTACAAACATTTTTACAGTAAGCTTCCAAGGAGCAAGCCAGCAAATACTGCAGAGATCCCCTACAGGCCATATCTTAGTTACAAAACAATCCAAACTTACTGTCCCCCTCGTGTACCCAAACCTTGCCCCACTCCCTCCAGAGGTACTTGCATACAACTCTAGGAGATTCTGTCATCGTAGAAGAAGGAAATTCAATTGTGAAAAGTAATAACTACTCAAGGTAGCTGCACTCTCCCCAAATATTATCATCTAGAAATGTTTCACTCTGTTTAGTTATATCATAATTGGAGGCTTATTTTGATTTATGATTACCAGCTACATGTGACTGGTACAAGTTAGTTCATCAGTGTAATTTCTAACATCCAACTCACATTCCTATTCTACAGGAAATGGAATGAAAACTAAAAAAAAAAAAAAAAAAAAAAAAAGGGGTATATATTTGCTGAGTGATCAGAAATGTGATTAATGTTTTTACAGGAGAAAAAAGTATCAAGATTATTTATTAGGTATAGAATGAGTTATTAGTAAATTCAGGAGAAATTTTGTAAAATGTAAGAGAGATAAAAATCAGTTAAAGAGAAAGGCCAAGAGAAAATCAGAAACGCTAAACTTTATGAGGCAAAGAGATTACGATAGTGAGGGTGGCCATCAGCACAATGTGATTCTGACTGGCTAGTCCTTTCAAAGCAGGGGTCCCCAACCTCTGGGTGATGGACTGGTACCAGTCTGTGGCCTGTTAGGAACCAGGCTGCACAGCAGGAGGTGAGTGGTGGGCAAAGCTTCATCTGTATTTACAGCTGCTCCCCATTGTTTGCATTACTGCCTGAGCTCTGCCTCCTGGCAGCTCAGAGGCAGCATTAGATTCTCATAAGAAAATGAACCCTATTGTGAACTGTGCATGTGAGGGATCTAGGTTGTGTATTCCTTATGAGAATCTAATACCTCATGATCTGTCACCGTCTCCCATCACCCCCAGATGGGACCATCTAGTTGTAGGAAAACAAGCTCAGGGCTCCCACTGATTCTACACTACGGTGAGTTGTATAATTATTTCATTACATATTGCAATGTAATAATAATAGAAATAAAGGGCACAATAAAAGTAATGTACTTTAATCATCCTGAAACCATCCTCTCCCTCTATCCCCGGTCCATGAAAAAATTGTCTTCCACAAAACTGGTCCCTGGTGCCAAAAAGGTTGCCGACCGCTGTTTTAAAGCAAATACTCTGACTGCTTCATTTCAGACTGGCACTGAGATCTACTCTAGCTCAAAGTATGGATATGACAAGAGGGCAAATAGGCAAATAATGTAAATTGTGCTAATTTGAGGCCTGACCACACAGGCCTTGGTAGTAATTTGAGGGTAGGTTGTGCGACACCGATAAAGAATCATTCCATGACTGGGAAGAATATAACTTATGTATAAAAACTTAATTTGAGCCTGTGTGCCTAAAGGTTTTGGGAAACTGCTGGCTGGCTGCTTTTCCACTGACTGTGGTTAGAATAGGTACTAAATAACAAAACATAGTTGCGTATCTGAAGACCAGAAGAAAACTCTTAGGAAATAAAAAGAAATGGTTTGGTGGTGAGAATCGGTACAATGAAGTATTAAAAACATTAGGTCTTTAGGGCCGGGCGCAGTGGCTCACACCTGTAATCCCATTACTATGGGAGGCCGAGGCAAGCGGATCACAAGGTCAAGAGATTGAGACCATCCCGGCCATCACACTGAAACCCCATCTCTACTAAGAATACAAAAATTAGCCAGGTGTGGTAGCTTGTAGTCACAGCTACTTGGGAGGCTGAGGCAGAAGAAACACTTGAACCTGGGAGACAGAGGTTGCTGTGAGCCAAGATCCCGCCACTGCACTCCAGCCTGGCAACACAGACTTCAACTCAAAAAATAAATAAATAAAATATAAATAATAATAATTAAAAACTAGGTCTTTAGTTTTCATTTTACTACTCATCTTTTAAAAATTAGATGAACATGAACTTGAAATATGCAATACAATACAAAGTATACTGGTGAAGAAAAAATCTGGTTGATTAAGGTTTACCAATCTTCAGAACTGCATTACTGTAACTTAAGAAATTGGCTAAATTACTTCAAGTACAGTATTTAATGATTCTGTGTGAGAAAAACAAATGTGCCTAAGCAGATGTCTAAGCTTTAATGAATGAAAATGTTAACAAAATGAGAGATAAGAATGAGAACATATTACTGACTCTAATTTGACATCCTTAGCAGAATCAATTACTTTCTGCCTTCTTTCCAGTTTGCTTATTACTCTCAAGGCATTGTCCTAAGTTGACTATAAAAAATGACAATCCTGATAGTTTGAGGAGTAGGAGGTATGTTCAGTGTTAATCACACACAAAAATGTTTGATTCTGGTTCAGCTACACTTCAATAAGTGGGAATGAATGAACATGGCCATGAATGTGGAATTGATAACTCTTCCTGAGAAGGAAAACACTGTAATTCACAAGGCAAAAACAAATCTGATACTTTTTCACTAGAGCAGGTGTACATTTGTAAGAATATTAAACACTGGCTTATGCAATATTAAAGCAGTACTAAAAATAAGCACTGAGCTGAAAACCCTGAAATTCAAATTATAGGTGGGTTAAATTGATCCATTTTAGAATAGAACAGATCAGAAACTTAGCACTGAAACCTTAAAAATAAATGATGGACTCCAAAGTCTGCTCAAAGAATGCAAGGTGCAGTAAGGTTAAACCCTTAGCCTGTGGTTACTTAGCTCCTTACCAACACAATGAAAATTAGAGCCTTAATCTTTCCACTTCTAAGTCTTTGACCTTTACTGTAGATAAAACTTTAATTTTAATTTTGTTTAAAGAAGAATTGTCTTATTATGGAAGCAGTGGACTGTGTCCTTTATTCCCAGGATTGTTTGTTTCAGAAATAACACACATTGTTATACTCCATTTGTTCACACTCTTAACAGGCCAAGTCCAACCTCCAGTGACTTTAGCATCTCCCTGCTTCAATAAATGGTTATGTAACAGGTCATGCAACTTGGCGGCAGCCATATATAGTTTCCCAACAATGAATAGCAAACCAATCACTGAAGATTAGACACAGTCCAGAGAAACCACTTTTAGTTCTTTCTGATGTTCTTAGAGACAGGGAGATTTTGTTTGCAAACCTAATTCCTAAGTATGCTCCTTCAAAATGCCCCTACAAAGGTACAAAAGGGAGAAAAGTACTGTATGTCCCTGTTTACTCTAAATTCTTGGTAAATTGATTTTGGCTGTATTTCTCTATACAATAAGTTCACATATTTTGGAAAGAAAATAAGCAGTCAAGTTCTAAATCAATCTGAGGAAAACAGAGCATTTTTGTAGGTTTTAATGTTTCACCTACCATTTGCTAAGTTAAACACAAAAACACTTTAAAATATTAAAAAGATGGAACCCTAGAAAGCATGGCAAAAATAATTATCTCAGGAGTACATTAACAATTTTGATGAGAAATGGTGGGTAATTTTGTAAAGGTTAAATACCATGGAAATATGTATCATCAATCTCATTTGTTGAATGAGATATTTTTACCTTTTATTTTCCTCTCAAGAAACCACACACAATATAATATTGATATGAAAAGTCATCATTCTCACCAACACACATTTATGGCTTGTCCAACACAGATTATGAGGTCTGATTTTGATCCAGAAATTTCAAACAGGCTTCTAGAACCACAGGCCCAGAATCCTCGGCCCAGGTATTTTAGATTCTTGTTTTGAAACAGCTGTTAAGATTGCTGCCTTTATTCTAATACTTCACATTCTGACTTGCTGTGAGCCCAAGATGATCTAGACTGTCTCCTGGTTAGACTGCAACCCATAGTAGAATAATTATATTCATTCATAAAGAATTCCACTATTTGATAAATATTTTCAGTTTTTTTGACGAGGAAACCAAGGATGAGAGAGGTTAAATGATTTTGCTGAGATCATAGCCAGTAAATGGCAGAATGAGAACTCAAATTCAGGGGTTCTAGCTCCAAGTTACCAAAAGCTTTGCACCTTAAAAGGCACCAGGTGAACTATGGCTAAGGGGTTTGTCTATCTACACAGTGACTGATTGGGTCCTGCCCATTGCCTCCTAACTTCCTCTTGAATGCTGGCCAGCACTTCAGGACGTGACCTAACACATTACATTTCTCTCTTCCTAACTCTGGCCTTCAATTGATTCCTGATTCCTTTCACCTTTCTGGTGTCCTTGGGAGAGAATTTAGTCAACTTTTCAGGGTATACTTCACACTTCAACTACATATGCAAATAAACATAAAACTGTAAAATTCAAATATGGACAAAGTTTCAAGTCTTAATTAAAATTGTCATAATAGTGCTCTACTAGAAAGAAAAACAGGATGACAGTTTGCTTACACATCTTAGCATCTGCAGAAATCATGTTTCTCCAGGAGAGTACTGTTATTTTACCAGAGTAATAATCCATGAGTTTTTTCAAGGACACATATTTTGACTTACTGGTGCTTGTAATTAATCCTATGATAGCATATGGCTGGGGGGATGTCACACACAGGTGAAATATCAAATAAATTAATTTGTGTAAGAACCACCTATAATAGGCCCTCCAAACCACACATGTGCACACACAGCACACACACACATACAAACACATAGAGATATGAGAGAAAAGGAACAGCTTTCATTGTTATACTTTAAATGCTTTTGATCAGAGTTGACAAATATAATTTGAAAATTTCAAGTTTTTCATATAAAAAAAATCTCGTATTTTTAGGAGAAGGTACATTTTCTCATACCCATTTGTCTTTAACTTTCATGGGAAGACAGATTTCTCTCATACTTCCTCCCAACTACATCCTTCTCTACATCAAACCTCTCCTCCTTTTCTGTACTGAGAGAATGGTATCCTTCCTCCTCCTCTGCAGCATTCCTATCACATAGTTCCCTTCCTTCCTTTTCTTCTCTACTTTATTCTCTTTATTCATACTCTTTAAGCCCCAGTACTCCCCAAATTTCTTTTTTCACAAGCTGCTTATATTTATGTCTGCTTTCTAAATGCTATCCATACATGTACAAATATTCACACCTTCACTTCCCAAATATATATGCAGCACTTAAATGGTATTGTTATAAGCACTGTAGATTAAAAATTAAAAGACACTTACAACCTGGTGGGGGAGAAAGGAAACCACATATACAATTCTATTTCAGTAGGATCAGAAGTAAAAAATATTCCTAAGGGAGATGAGACAGGGGATCAAGTTAGCATCTCTCCTGGGGTAAGTTAAAGAACTTCCTGCTGGGGAGGAGATACTTGAACTATAATTTGAAAGTTAAATATAACTTGCTAGACAGAAGACAAAGGCAAAGGGCATTCATGATTGTGGGGGCAAAGGTCCCAAGTGGTCTTTTCACTAAGTAATCGTTACAGTTGTACCTCTAATTCATTATTATCTACTGCGTCTTGAAATACCTGAGATCTGGAATCCCTTTTAACAATCTTACTTAAATCGTACTTTCAAAGTTCACAATAAAACCACTAGCCTCTTACCAGGGCAAATTCTGTCCACAACGTTGGTAGCAAGGACCCCAAATACAGGTGGATAACAGGGGAACCAATGCTGTGTTCCTTGCCCCATTGGAAATCTTGGAAAACCAGGGAGAAAGTATGGCAAACAGAGGAACAACTATGACTATATGCTCTTATAGTTCTTTTCTTAGCTCTTTAATCTTTTTTTTCCTTTGTCTTTAACTCTTCTTTCTTCTGCCCCTCAAAAATGGTTTCTTCCAAGAATTAATCTTTGATGCAGAAGTTCTACAGCCTTCTCCGGAGTTCTCCTTAACTCTCTGAGGATCTCCTTAACTCTTCACATGGATAACTCCCAGGGTGGTATCTCTAATCTCCGTAACTTTCGTGAGTTGCAAATCTTAATTTCCAACAGCTTTCTGGACAGTTTTCACCTAGAAATTCTACTAGCATCTTAGTGTTTACAACACTTCGGGGTTTTCTGGTGTGTCAACTTGGCTAGGCTACAGTTGCCAGTTAATCTGGCTTTTCAATCAAACGCAAATTTGGGTGTCCTTGTGAAGGTATTTTGTAGCTGTGAATACAGTCTAGAATCACTTGACTTTAAGTAAGGGAGATTATTTCAGATAATTTGAGTGCACCTGGTTCAATCAGTGGAAAGCCCTTAAAAGCAAAGTTGAGGCTTCCCTGATAGAGAAAATCTACCTGCAGACTGCAGCTTCAGCCAGTGCCTGAGAGCTCTAGTGTACCCTTCTCTCATGACCTGCCCTAGAGATTTCAGACTTGCCTAGCCACTTCTCACAGTCATATAAGGCAGTTTCTTGTAACACATCTTTTAATATACATCTCCTACAGATTCTGCTTTACTGGTTAGAATCTGACTGAGATATACAGACCCAAACTGGCCTCCTACGAATTTCCCATTTCTGGTAAAGGCACTGCTGTCCTCTCACTACCAAAACGTGACTGTTAATCTTAACTGCCTTATCTCCTCTACCTATTCCTCCCTTCTTATTTCAATTGGCCTTCCCATATTGAGATTCTTATCATTTCAATTGGCTTGGTACAATCATAACAGCTTAATTTTCATAGAGATGGCATATTGATCTCTTGTTCAAATTTTACTGGTTCTCCCCTAGTCGAGCATAACATTTACTGTGCTCCTATACTAGATTCACACCACCTTTGCCATGTTTACCTCTTCCTACTCCCTGACAGCAAACCTCTGCTCCAACCAACCTGGTTACATACTGTTTCCTCTGCATGAGCTGACATGTTCTGCCTCCAAGCCTTTCCTTATCCCATTTACTTGGGATGTCCTTTCCTGTGTTTCCCCTACCAATCCTTTAAGATTGCCTCAAAACATCTCTCCCAATAACCAAGTGTGACCACCCTAAACTGTAGTGATACTGCTCTCTAAACTCCTATATTATTTCCCTGTAAATAAATAATTGACCATGAACTACTCTATGAAAACAGATTAATGCAATGAACTTTAAATAAAATCTTTCCCTTTTATCTAACTTGTCATCTGAATGTATATGCTTCTAAATCTCTCCCCTCAACACACTCCTGCCAGAGTGCTTTGTGAAGACTGGTGCTTACCACTTGTTCACTGAGTGAGCTGGTGACTGAATTTTAGTAACTAAAACTTATAACATTAACTGTGTGTGTATCTTCAAAGACGCCCAAAGTGGAGGCCGAGGCGGGCGGATCACTAGGTCAGGAGATTGAGACCATACTGGCTAACACGGTGACACCCTGTCTCTACTAAAAATACAAAAAAAAGTTATCTGGGCGTGGTGGTGGGTGCCTGTAGTCCCAGCTACTTGGGAGGCTGAGGCAGGAGAATGGTGTGAACTCAGAAGGCAGAGCTTGCAGTGAGCTGAGATAGCGCCACTGCACTCCAGCCTGGGCGACAGAGCAAGACTCCGTCTCAAAAAAAAAAAAAAAAAAAAAAATTAGACAACACTGATTCTGTACTGTTGGTCTTACACCAAGTTTATACCTAGGTAGAAAAATAATTTATTGCTGTCTATAAATATTATAACAAGCACAGATAAAAATAAGAGGACATTTTACTCGGTTGGTTAAGCATGATGATGGCATAAAACCAAACAGATGTTAAGATTCCTTTTAAGACGAATGAAACTAAATTGGAATTATGGGAGGGAAAAATATAAATTACAAATGTATTAAAGCCATCCTAAGCATATTTATATCATTATTCCATGGATAAGCCCTGCTTCTGAAGGTAATTATTAAATAAAACTGAAATTAGGAATTAATTTATACAAGTATTACTCAGAATATAAAACAAAAATATATAAACAAAACACAAGCAACATGTAGAAGACTCTTCTTGGATAATCTATAAAGCCCTTCATTTGCAAACGTATTCTCCATCATATTTTGATTGACAGTTAATTTAGAAAGAAGAAAGTAAGTTACTGATAAATATGGATATTACCGTATAGATTATATGTTTAGTCTTTGGAGAACAGCACTGTTTTTGAATATATATGTATGTAAGACTGTCCTTTTCAAACTCTAGTGGTGACAACTGTACACTTTCAATTTCAGCCAGGCTGTTTGTGACATCAGAATATCAGTGAATAAGAAAATGATTCTAGAAATAAATTATCAGGTTATACTTCTACCCACACATTTTCTGAAAGCACAAAATAAATCTATTTTTGAAATTTCATCAAATTATTAACACATATATTTTCTTTGGATTTAAAAGCTGACAATTCCCTGGTCCTTGCCTGAACATAACAAAATAAAAGGCAAAATTTTGGAAGCCTAAATAGAAAAATGTGACTGATAATTTCAAAATGCAAAGTAAATATACTTCTGAATTTCCAAGAGAAATGCTCATATATTTGCATTGAATTGTACCTAAAAAGGCTATATTGTATACAGTTTAGTTGACAAATTTTAAATGAGAATAAAGCTACTTTAAAGAAAAATTTAACTTTATGATACCATTAAGATTTATGTTTTGGTAGTAATGAGTTTAAGGACTGCTCAACTTCAAATTCACCTTTAAAATCCTGTAAGTCTAGCTTTAAAGTTAATCATATTTGGATATTACAATGCTATAAATAAATCTATTGTTGCAACATCATTTTTTAATTATTTCATCCGCTGCATAGTAATTTTTATGTTTTTTCATTTTCATTTAATTATTTGCAATCCGAAGTATAACACTACCTTTGAAAACTGTTAAACGATACTGAAAGCTTCAGACAAATACAGAAATTTGGCTTTTGATACTAGGTTTTATGAAAAGTGATAAATTAACAAACTCCCCTTATAACTTAGTAAATACATACATGGAACATAGACTTACCTTGTTTATCTTGAAAAAATTAAGCATCAGCATTAAATTGTTCTCTGGGGAAAACTGAACGCCAAAGCAGCTTTGACCTGGTTTAAATAACTTGTGCGGTCTCTGGCTGGAATATCTGTCTGAGCTGTCTGTGAACTGTCTTCTCTGTCTCTCTCTCATTCTCTCTCCTCCTCCCTCACCCTCCCGACTCTCTCTCTTTCTCATGCATATACATAATATAATTAAATTACTTCTGTCAACAGTGCTGTTTTTCTATAGCTTATTGTAAGACCATAAAGTGTAACATCACTAAGCAAATTTGTCATCTTATAAATTTGAAAACTGCTAAAGGGCCACAATTTGAAAACTGCCACAGTCACAACATTTTAAACAAACTATGTAACAAAGACATTTAAATCAAATGAAATGAAAATATGTTGCTTACTTTATTAAATACAATATAGCTTCTCCAATTAGGTAAGAAATCTCAGAGAAATAAAGCTCAGGGCTAATACATGATTTCCAGGATAGGTTTGTTTAAAAGGTTTTTACACAATTAAGGGGAAGGTTCCATATCGATCTCTTGTGTTGTACTCACTTGGCACTTGTAATACACATTTAATACACTTAAGCTGTCAAAATTATCACTTTCAATATGTACTTATTAAACACTGGTAGGTTTCAGCTGGTTTTCCTGTGTTTCAGGTCCCGCCCTCCTGCCAGGAGAAAAACACTAGAACACTGGAAATGGAAAAGCTTAGAAAAAAAAGGTTCCAACTTTCTTTGAGCACTTTTTACATACCATGCCTTATGCTTAGAGGTTTATACACATTTCCATTAACCCTCATCATAATTCTCTGGTATTGGTATTGCTATGTTTTCTGAATCTCAGTTCAGAGAGTTAAGAAGTAGTAAGCAGCAAAGCTACCACCACAAGCAAAAACAAAACCCCCCAAAACACAAGCAAATTCTAAGGCCTGTCTTCTCCAAACGTGTGTGAGCTCTTTAAGCTCTTTTTATATCATCATGTTCACGGAGGGAATATGGAAACAACAGGATCATTGTACCATAAGAGCATATTTATGTGTGGCTCCTCTTCACCTCCAAAATGGCACTAAGGAATTAAAAACATTAGAGTCTAGAGTGTTCTGTTTTTCCTCTTTTTCCCTCCAGGGCTGTGTCAACAGCATGAAGGGTAAAAGTCAGCAAGAGTGATCATTTTTCATGGTTAACCAGGATAATCCTGGTTTATGCCTGTTTTAGCATATTACTAATGGTGTCCCTCTTTTACTCACAAAGATATTCCAGTTTGGATGCTAAATTATATAGTCAATAGACATATAAGTGGTAGAGCAATACAAGTTAAATTAAACCTGCCTCAAAATTGCAAGTGATATTTTGGAATTTTGACAGGACTGTTACTAAAATTGAAATGGCAAGGGATGAAGTCTATGCAACTCAAAAGTTTAGCCTACTGGTACCTTGGTAAACAACGTATCTGCCTCTCAGAACTTGGAGTATTTATCTGGGTTTATAGAAGGCTGCCATATCCATGTGGAATGCCATGGTAGGGTGCCCTGAATAAAGGTGGAATATGAACAGTGTTAAAATCCTGCCAGAGGACCCCAGCAGGGAAGAGAAGGCACAGAGAAAGGAGGTGAAAGAATGGCCTCCTCAAGCACATAAGGCAAATCTGAACAAATTAGAAATAGAAATAACCTCATAGAACTTGTGTTTGGGCAAAGAGCACTTTTGTGCCTTAGAGGCTCTCACTGGCTGGGCACCTCTGTGCGAAGACCAAACCACATAATTAGGTGGAGACCTTGGGTAGAAGGCTACGGGAGCAGATGCTGTTGGTTTCCTGGCTATGCCCCCTTGACATTCACTGTTCTGTATGCAAGGATGCTGTCTTACTGGAAGCACCTCCAACCCTCTGCTGAGGGTTTCTTCCAATTGTGTAGTCAGCTGTGAACAGAAGGAAAGCAGGCCTGAAGAAGTCAATGACTCTGCAAGCAGTCCCACAGCCAAGGACAAGTGAGAGATGTTGGATAAATCCTACAGTTTCCTCACGCTCAGAGGAAACACTTCTCATAGTCTCCCATAAAACCCCAATTGCCTACAGCAGATATCTGATAATTAAACACCACATTTTGACTTCCTTTCCCTGTCTCATTTCCCCACAATCAATAC
Organism: Theropithecus gelada; assembly: GCF_003255815.1. Taxonomy (NCBI): domain Eukaryota; kingdom Metazoa; phylum Chordata; class Mammalia; order Primates; family Cercopithecidae; genus Theropithecus; species Theropithecus gelada. The sequence goes on along the minus strand of NC_037671.1, from coordinate 71,341,892 downwards.
TCGTGCTTCCCTGGGATCACCTCTCAAATAAACTACTTGCACTCAAACCTTTGTTTCAGGGTCTGTTTTCAGGAGAGCCTGACCAACACAGTTGCCAAAGAGAAGCTCACTCTACTTTGTAAGGCTGGAGGGCCATGTGGTTTAGCCAATATTTGAAAAAGAGAACTTTTCATTAGTTAGTCAATTGATTAGTATTTTATAAATATTAGAATGACATAACTTTTATTTGCCATAGACTATAAATGACTCACATTACACAGGTAGCATGTGGGGACTGCACACAGAGTACAGCCTCCTTCAGATCCTCATGCTCTATGGAATAATTTTTATACGGCTATCCATCTTGACTATTTTTAAAGGTGTAATTAGATCTTCATCAACAGAGAAATGTATCCCAGTGATACATTTCCTCATTATAATGTATCAGACGGGGCAGTAAGCTTTTACAAGAGAGTGTAAAAAGCTGGATAAAGATATGCAAAAACCAAAAAGAAAACAAGGGATGATGTCACTGGCAATATTACGGCAGAAAAACAGGCAAGCCAGAATATAATTATTTTAATAGAAGTAGAAGAGAGGGCTTGGCCTATTGCCAAGCATGAAAAGGCAAAAGGAAAGGCCCAGAGTGGAGGAGTGGATGCCAGGCGATGCATCTCTAGACACCTCATGTTCCATGGAATCTGGTGAGGAAGGCATGGTGCCTCTAGGATCAGTAGTCTTGGAATGTTTAAGCCCACAGGAATGGGAAGCTGTGTGGGATGAAGTTGCCCTGCCTCCCCCACACTACCACCAAATACTAAATCAAATAGTCTTTAAAATCAATTAAAGAAAGCCTGGTGTGATTTGAGAAGGAGCTTTCTAATACCCCAATTATGCCCTTTACCAGTTGGTTGATGCCTGAAATGCTCATATTTAGGGAAACTGTTTTCATAATACAATTTGAAATAAAATGCAAACCCCTGGTTAAAGACACAGGCCAAATGAATCTCAGCACAAAAACAGCCAATGAGGTATGCTTTTGATCTTTTTTGCATGTCTTCAGTAGTGCTTAATAAATATTTTCAAAAAAAGAGTCATTGTCAATGAAAAGGGGTGCATATCGGAATCCTTTTTAGAAGCTAATTAACTTGTCTTTATATTTCAACTCCAAATATTTCTCTTCATCCTCATTTTCTTACACCCATTCTTGCCATTTCCTCTTGCCCCAGCTCCATTCTCCAAAGCAAACAGGAAAAGCTTTAAATCTGCGAACCAAATTATGCATCATCTTTGCTCAAAACCCTTCAACGGCATTCTACTGCACTTTAGATGAAACCAAAATTGTAAACATGGTCACAAAGTCTTACTGGAGTTGGCCCTAACTTGCTCTTAAGATTGTTTTTTTTTTTTTTTTTTTTTTTTTTTTTTTGAGACGGAGTCTTGCTCTGTCGCCCAGGCTGGGGTGCAGTGGCCGGATCTCAGCTCACTGCAAGCTCCGCCTCCCAGGTTTACGCCATTCTCCTACCTCAGCCTCCCGAGTAGCTGGGACTACAGGCGCCCGCCAACCCGCCCGGCTAGTTTTTTTTTGCATTTTTTAGTAGAGACGGGGTTTCACCGTGTTAGCCAGGATGGTCTTGATCTCCTGACCTTGTGATCCGCCCCTCTCGGTCTCCCAAAGTGCTGGGATTACAGGCTTGAGCCACCGCGCCCGGCCCTCTTAAGAATGTTTTTGCGCCACTTTTTCTCTTTCTCCCTATAAGCTACTGTTTCGACATTTTTTTACTTCTTTAAAATTAGTTTCACCTTTTCCATCACAGTTCATTATCCATAATATTCCTTTCGTATGTGGTCCTCTTCTTTCCCCTGCACTATTCCCTTCTGCCTTGCTCACCCTTCCTCACCCCTCAGGTCCTGGAGTAGCAGACTTCATTGCCACCAGTCTAGGTTAAGTCCCCATGTAGGACACTCACAGGGCCCTACACCCCTTCATAACATTTAACGGACTTGAGATGACCATCCTGTTTCTGTCTTCTTGTTACATTATAAGATCCATGAGGGTAAGGACCATGTCTGTCCTGCTTATTACTGTATTCTCTAAGCCCAGCATAGTGCCTGGCATGTACCAGATTTTTAATAAATATATTTTGAATGAATGAATGAGGAGGGACTTCATCCAAGGTCTTCTGGCCCCAAATGCCATATTCTTTGTGCTACATCTCCCAGAACACATGGAATTGAACAACTGAACTAATAGAGAAAACGACATAAATAAATGGATAAAGATGAAGAAATGGTTAGAAATCAAACTTTGAAGACAAAATTATTGATATACTTTGAAAATAGTTGAAATACTTGAAAATACTTTGACCCATTTTAGACTTCTGACCTCTGAAACAAGATATAAAATTTGTGATTTTTGTTAATTTATTATAGCAGCAATAAGAAAGTAATACCAGCCGGGCGTGGTTGCTCACACCTGTAATCCCAGCACTTTGGGAGGCTGAGGTGGGTGGATCACTTGAGGTCAGGAGTTTGAGACCAGACCGGCCAACATGGTGAAACCCTGTCTCTACTAAAAATACAAAAAATAGCAGGGCATGGTGGCATGTGCCTGTAATCCCAGCTACTTGGGAGGTTGAGGCAGGAGTATTGCTTGAACTGGAGATGGAGCTTGCAGTGAGCTGAGTTGTGCCACTGCACTCCAGCCTGGGCAACAGAGTGAGACTCTGTCTCAAAATAAATAAATAAATAAATAAATAAAAATAAATAAAAGTAATACCCAGTTACTACAGAAGAGTACTCAAAAAGTTATCACTTTACAAAAAGGAACCTCCCTAAAGTTCTCTAATATTTATAAAAAGATCTCATGATCCAAATTCTGAGAATAATATGGTTTCCAAATAGCTTAAAAAAAAAACCTACCACTTAAACAGAGGATTTCTAAGGCTAGAAAACATATCCACTGTACCCATTATTATGTTCCTACCTATGAAAAATAGAGTTGTTTGTAATTAGAATATATTTAGTCAAATATTTATTAAGTATTAAAGAACTATGCACAACAAGTAAAACGCTGTCTTTATTCCTATCTGATTTAGATAGCTGGACTGTATCCATGGTTTTTTTTTAAATATATATATATAGTAAAAATATCTACAGTATACATATATATAGCATAGAATATATTAAATATATATAGTATGCATATACACACATATACATGTAGGTATATATTTCCCTTTTATTAAGACTCAGTGCAAATCTAGATTTAAATCCAAACGCTAGCACTGATACAACTTTTGGTAAGTTGTTTAAGTTTCTTTTTAAGTAAAGTGGAAATTGCTCAGTTTGCTGGGAGGAATGGAAATGATAGATTTATCCACTGAATAACAGTGTACTGTATTTTTTTTTTTTTTTTAGTAGAGACGGGGTTTCACTGTGCTAGCCAGGATGGTCTCGATCTCCTGACCTCGTGATCCGCCCGTCTCGGCCTCCCAAAGTGCTGGGATTACAGGCTTGAGCCACCGCGCCCGGCCAACAGTGTACTGTAGACCCTTTGGCATTTTCTCACAAATAAGGATTCCGAGTAATAACATTTCCATATATGTTTGAAAGCAGATGCTAACAGGAAGACTAATGTACAGAAAGACACAGTGCTCTGGTCAGAAGGTATGTGATAAATAGAACAGATTAATCTTATGAAAATAGAAACTTTTAATTAGCATTAACTATGATTATTCACAGGGTGTTTATAGTCTATTATTGGATGCAAATCAAAATACTACAAAAGCTAGATGCTACTTCCTGCTTTTCAAGGTATGGTGAGGACGGGATGAAATGTAGGAGTCACTCAGTGAGTAAGCAGAAACTAGTCTCTGCTTGGCAGTTTGAGATGGCTATAAAATTTGAATTTGGAGGGTGAACAAAACTCTGACTTGTAAATTTTTCTGTTTTAATCCAATCACTCCAATTAAGGCAAACAGACCTACTTGATACTTTTTATACAACTTGTGTTAGAAATCTATGAAAACTATGGCATATTAAGTCTCTATCTTAAGGTCTCTGTAGTTAAAAGAGTACACAATGCTGTCAGAAAGTTGGGTAAAACAAGCATTTTATATATTGGGTCATTTTCATGATTTTGGACAATAATTCTTTAGATATCTGCTCATGGGAAGAAAGCAATTTAAAACATAATAACATATTTTGAAACTCAGCCTTGGGATGCACTTTGTGATTTATGTGTTGTGTTATTTCTCTCATATGACCCTCAAAAGGAAATTGTCAACTGGAAAGGAACCCTTGCTATTTTGCACATTAGTTAAAAGAAATGAACATCAAAATATAGTAGTCAATTAATTTTCCAGTACTAGGGAGGTTTCGATGACTCTATGGGTGCTATATGTTAATTTAATGAGCTTTGCTATTTATATTATAGTGTGAAATAGTCAATATTAAGGCAGGTCATTGAAGATGTGCCTAACTGGCTTTGTGATATTTGGAAAGGTCAGTCTCTGGATAAAACAAAACAAAACAAAACGAAAGCAAATTGCTTGTAGGGAAACAGCCTGTTGCATGGCAAGAGTGATTCTATCTTGAAGTGAAGCCACCATAATAATCGATGTTTGACCCCCACATGTAAAGGTGTTCTCAGTAACATCTTTAAACAATGCCTGCAGCATAGATAATCATGAAGATGTTTATCTGATCTCCCCAGTGGTCATTTGGTAAGAAAGTCTGAAGATGTGATCAGCACATTAAAAGTTTGCTATATGAAGAATTATTTCTGGAGGTTGGTGCAAGGATCCACCATCTTGCAGCCACCTATCACTTCTGTTTGTAAGTTGCTAGTTAATAATTCTTTCTGATAAACTGTATTTGTTAGCCTCCTTCTTTGGCCTTTCAGCTCTGTTGGGCTTTGGGGGTGGGTTTGCTTATACTTGCTCACCACAGAACACTGCTTTCTAATGACGTAAGTTAAAAGTGAAGATGAAGCCTAGAGAACACAATAAATGGGAGATTAAAGAATGACCCTTAGGTGGCCTCTTTGAGGTTTAAGATGTCTCATCTGATCTGATATTCATGGCTAAGGCTCTGTTATGTCCCAAGAGCAGTCAGTGTATTATGGGAAGACCTACCTGTGGACTTAGGTAGCACCTAGGTAGTTAGCTGGAGCCTGACGTGTAAGATCACTGCACCACTAAACTTCCCACATCTATTCTTTCCCTCTTTCTCTCCTGTAACAATGCAAAAGGTGTCTTCCCTCTTGCTGGATGTGATCCCTCCTGCCTTCAAACAATAGACCAGGCGCTATTAGATTAAATTATCTCATCTTTTTATCTTAAAATCTTCCTTTCAATAGAATATAAGTATTTCAAAACCCATGCTCTTCCTTGACAAACTTAACTCCTCCCTTTCTTTGTTCATATCTCAGAGAACAATTTTTAAACAACTGTCTTATTTCTCTGTCCCCATGTAATATCTGGTAAGTGTACTATTTTGCAAACACGAATTCTCTTGAATTTATCAAAGCAGTCTTTGCTAACCAGTAATTCTAGAATCTCAGCAGCCACTTCAAAATATTTGTTCCAGTTTTCATTCAAATGAGAACTTTACTTTGTATTAGAAAAATAGTCAGTAAAAAAAAAAAAAGAGAAAAGTACTCAGTGAAAAAGAGAAAAATACTCACTGAAATGTTTCAGAAATAATGATCCTCAAAACAGAATTGTAAAGATTTCTCTAACACTTTCATTATCTACCTTGATTCTTGGCCATAGTCTTTAATTGTATTTTGTTGGATTATATTTTACAATACCTATGCTTCTAATCTATCAGCACCTTTTTTTTCTTTCTGTTCTTTACTCACTTCTATGAGCAGCAAAAGGGAAAAAACAATTTCATATAATTATATAAATCCAGTAATTGTTTTGGGACTCTACTGTGCTGTACAGACAAGGTGGTGATACTGTTGAAAACAAACTGCTTCCTAACAGGGACCATTGATTGTGTTTGAAATCAATGTATAATGTGTGAAAGTTACAATTGCATAAAAGTGAAATGTAAAGATGTTGAGCATCACTCCAAAACTGCTATTTTTTGATGTCTCAATCTCTATGAATAACCAGACCCAAAATATTTTCATAGTTAGAAAAAATTAAAAAGTTAGGTGATACTTTTAGCATTGTCAATTACCAATAATGCAAATTTCAGAAAATTTCAGAAAAGTGGAATTATGACTGAGATATGGTTATGAGCAAGTTTGGTTCCAAGCTTACAGAAGTGCTAAATGTTGAATATCATATACATGTAAAAATCAAAGAAGGATTTGATTAAAGTCACTGTTGTGAAAAACAAGTTACAGAACCATAGACTGTAGAGCTTGGAAGTATTAGAGACCCTGTAGAATCCAATCTTATGATCCTGCTGCAAAGAAAACTGGCTGAAAAGGTGAAAAGAAAATTGTCAAAGTCATACAGCTAGCCTCTGGCAGAGAGGTACGTGAAATCCAGGTCTGTTTACCCTCAGTACGGTACATATTCTAATACAAGTAAACATACATACAGAACAATCCCCTAAGTCTATTGGTTATACCTTAGAATATTCTACCAATAAAATACTCCTATCCCAGCATGAGAGGCTGGTGCAGTTCACGTATGTGCACCACTCAGCAGCAGAACTGATCCTTCATCCAAGTGAAGAGGGGTGCTATGCAGGATGCCCTTGGGCTGCTATGAGAACATTTCAGCCCAAAGTGCTGGTCCCACTCACCCTCCAACTGAACCTAGTTGAGGATTAAACATCAAAGCAACCCTAAACCTGGAAGGTTAAAGGGAATTTTTTTCTCTAGAGGCTCCATGGAAAATAATCTTTATTCTTTGGCCCACAGGCTAAACTGAACTCAATACAAATTACTGAATAGCTTAGACAAATTTTGGTGCCAGGTAAAAAGAAGTTTGATATCTGTGGTATTCAGCTGTGCTTTATCCTACAGTCACAGATCCTACGGTTTCAAAAAAAATCGTTGCTGTTCACCCACACGTATGTATGTCTGGCTTCAAAATTCTGAATTATGTTCATAGGAAGAATTAAGCAGTGCTTCAGAGGATATTTGAAGCTCAAAGATAAATGTAGAATTTAGAGAAGAATGCTCTTTTATACTGAAATATTTTGGAAAAATTTTATAGTAAACATGAGTATATGATAAGCAGAAGGCTAAAGTCTCATTTTATTTTATTTTATTTTTATTATTTTTTTTTGAGACAGAGTTTTGCTCTTGTCGCCCAGGCTGGAGTGTAGTGGCGCGATCTTGGCTCACTGCAACCTCTGCCTCTGGGGTTCAAGTGATTCTCCTACCTCAGCCTCCTGAGTAGCTGGGATTACAGATGCCTGCCACCATACCTGGCTAGTTTTTTGTATTTTTAGTAGAGATGGGGTTTCATCATGTTAGCCAGACTGGTCTCAAACTCCTGACTCAGGTGATCCACCTGCCTTGGACTCCCGAAGTGCAGATATTACAGGCGTGTGAGCCACTATGCCAGGCCACGTCTCATGATTTTTTAGATAAAATTGAAGACTTAAAAGAATATTCCTCTTTTAGCTGCTGTTTGAGGCTATGCTCTGTCTTTCTGGAGATATGCACTACTTTCCTTTGCCATTAGAGGCCTTCAAGTGGAAGAGTTTAAGAAACACAGAACATCATTTTTTTTTTTTTTTTAAACTTACCTTGGCAGTACATTTCCAAATTCCAAAAAGCAAGCCATAGAGTTTCAAATCTTCTTGAAGCTTAGTGATTTGGAGTTAAAGTAGTTTTTAGTTCATACATTCCAAAGATAGGAAATAATTATGTTCTGAAGATACCATTAAGGTCAGTTGTCAGCATAAAGTGGACATAATTTAGAGATTGTTATGTCAACTGACTGGATATATGATGTTAACCTGTGTTTGGGGTATCACAGGAAAGCTTAATATATTAGACTGGAATCACCTTCCAGATAATGTGGAAGAATTATGTCAATGATGATATACAGTATTCTTTGTACTTTTTGAGGTATCTAAGCCAAATAAGTATCTAGAACGCAACAACAGAATCTTCGGAGAATCAACAGTGGGAGTCATTATGTGTAATCACAGAAATATCAAAAATGTGTTTTATCAGCAAATCTGATATTATGCTCATTATGATTTTTTTGTTATTGTTGGGGGAGGAAGGAAAGATGGTTATAAATGATGGGTATAGAATTAGACATGTCAGAAGACTTCACAGAGAGCTCAATGATTCATTTAACCAAGCAATAAACCACTGGGAAACTAGATGGGAGACATGTATGTTTATTAAAATATCATGCAGAATACGAGATGGAAATATCCAGCATCTCAAAGTGGCAGTCTCTAACCTGATAACATAACTGCTGCACAATTTTTCAGTGTAAAAAATCAACTGCTTGTTATAAAGGTGTTTTCACCCATCTTCATGCATGCAAAAGAATAACAACACAATTAGCCTTTTGGATATAAAGAAAAAAGGAACAATCAAGAAACAATACTTTTAATAATTTAAAAAATCTTTATAACCCCAAATATATTGTAATGCTATTATTTTCCAGGTTATTTTTGCTCTAATAACAGTATATAAATACATATATTTTCTTGTTTTGAGAAGTTAAGATTTAGTTGTAATACAAGTAAATCCTCTAAATAAACTATTTTTTAAAGGGTATGATAAATTTTAATACTTACAGGGATTTTTATGTAAGTACTGAACGATGAAGTTTAGAGACAATATAAAATCAACTATGGATTGACTAGAAAATAGCTGTATGTCCCTTTAACCCATATTTTCATTTTGTCAAAAATTATTAAGTGACACAACTGTTGTTTAAAAACAGAAAATAAAGCTTTAGCTAAGTATACAAAATGAAAGTATTCATTCTCCTTTCTAAATGCTACCTTACTGGTTGATAGCATTTTCAGTGCACTATTATAACACATAACAGTTCTCTCCACACCAATTTGGCTATATAGGTCTATGAACATTCCTCACATGTTTAATATGTAAATATGCCACTGAGCACAAAAAATGAATTAAAAAGAGTAAAATCCAACATCGGCAGTTGGGTTTTATATATAAAGCAGCAACAGGGCAGACCTCAGGTGATGTTTAGACTTACTTCTTGACCTAGACTTATGTTAACAAGCCCCCAAAAGGTCTAAAGCACTAAAGAGGTCTGCCAACTACACTGAGATGTGGCTACGTAGATGTTCTATGGGTTTACAAATATAAGGTGAATAAAACTGAATATATCCATCAAAATCTTTATATTCTACATAGCAAAAGAGTACTAGGAAAAATTACAAATAAATCAAGTCTCCTATAGTTAAATCAATCAACAGCAACTCTCTCACTTAAAAAGTAACACCGGGCATAGCATATAGAGCATCTAAGACACAAAATGTATGCAATTCCAAATTTTAGATTATATTACACATTTTACTTTTTTTTTGTTAAAGATGTGCTATGTAATCATTACAATCATTTTAACTACAGCAAATACATGAGTAGGTTAAAAATTGGTATGTCATATATCCCATAAATATATATACCTTTTATGTGCATACAAAAATTTTTTAAAAATTGTCTTAGTGTCAGAAGTAAATTTAATAAAATAGAGTTCTTAATTAAGGCTAAAATTTTCCATAGTGAGAAAACTGTCCCCATGGAGTAGCTAAGACAGAATATGTAGGCGCAAAGCCTGGGTTTTATTTGTTTGTTTATTTATTTATTTATTGAGACAGAGTCTAGCTCTGTTGCCCAGGCTGGAGTGGAGTCTCAGCTCACTGCAACCTCTGCCTCCCAGGTTCAAGTGATCCTTCTGCCTCAGTCTACCTACTAGCTGGGATTGCAGGCACGTGCCACCACGCCCGGCTAATTTTTGTATTCTCAGTAGAGACGGTGTTTTGCTCTGTTGGCCAGGATGGTCTCTAACTCCTGACCTCAGGTGATCCACCCTCCTTGGCCTCCCAAATTGCTGAGATTACAGGAATGAGCCACAGTGCCTGGCCAAAGCCTGGGTTTTAATACTAGCTCTGCCAACCCCCAGTTACTTAATCTTTATACCTTAGTTTCCTTACTGTATACAGGAAAAATGTTAGCAGAACCTATTCCATAGGCCTGTTTTGAAGATTAAATAGTGTTGATAAAACAACCTGGAAGAGTAAATGATACATAAATGTAAATGTCTGTTATTTGTAGACATAAACAAGCCAGGAGTAGTAACTGAGCACCAGAGGTGAGACAGAAGAGGGAGAAAGAAAAAGATCAAAATAATGTGTGCTTTGTGACATGACCACTTCCCAATCACCTTTCCTCCAGTCCTCCCATGACCAACAGTTTCCTCATCAAAGTCTATTAAACTCATAAAGTTTGGACATTAACAAGGGTTTTTTTTTTTTTTTTTTTTTTTTTTTTTTTTACAAAGCAAGGAAATGGCTAAACTTTATGCAGTCTATGTTGTACTGAACAGGGGAATCTCGACTCTAAGAGTCAAAAGAGGCCGGGAAATTTTAAAACTGATGAATGAATAAAAATTGTGGGGTCAGTTTTGGATTCTGACAGGTTTTGAAACTGGGATAAAGGGGTTCTCAAATTACACTGGCAGTGCACAAATTTTACAGTAACATAAGAAAGCACCAGTATTTTCAGACTCTACTTTGGAAAAGAATTTAAACTCAGCCGGGCGCAGTGGCTCACACCTGTAATCCCAGCACTTTGGGAGACTGAGGCTGGTGGATCACCCGAGGTCAGGAGTTTGAGACCAGCCTGACCAACACGGTGAAACCCCATCTCTACTAAAAATACAAAAACTAGCCGGGCGTGGTGCTGGTTGCCCGTAATCCCAGCTACTTAGGAGGCAGGAGAATCGCTTGAACCAGGGAGGTGGAGGTTGCAGTGAGCTGAGATTGCATCGTTGCACTCCAGTCTGGGCAACAAGATTGAAACTGCATCTCAAAAAAAAAAAAAGAACATAAACTCTCAAATGATTTCATTACTTATAATGAAAGCCTTTTCAAGTTGTGTGTGTGAGAGTCAGTTAGTGGTTTCTCCCCTTTCCAGGTAAACAATTCATAGTAATTGGTTGCTAAGTCATGGATTGTATTTCTCGGCTCCCATCCCTAGCTTCTAGGCTTGGCCATGTGATTCACTGTCATTAATAGAGCATTAATATGAATGACATGTGATGCTTCTAGAACAAGGCTTTTAGGAGTCAGATATATGTTCTCCATTTCCCTTTCATACTTTTGCAATATGGATTTGAATGACAAAAATGCATAACATGTAAAGAACCTGGGCACCTGAACCACTGCACAGAGGAGAGTTGATAACCTGCCACGAGCATCTGCCTCAAATTATTAAATTAACAAAAAATATAATTTTACTAAATGTGAGCCTTTATACATTTAGGGTAAAGTTTTATAGAAACTAGAATTATGTTAGCTAATATATCAAATTACTTGGGGATGATATAATAGTATGATGGCTAAGAATAAATTCTACCACACAAATGCTGTGTCTAGCAGTTATTAGCTATGTGATCCTCGGCAAATTAATCTTTCTGAGCTTTAGTTTCCTTATTTAAATAAAATGATGATAATAATGGTACCTGTTTTAAAGTGCTAGAATTGTGCCAGTATGACTCATTGTATGTACCTGATAAACCCAGCCTTTATTAATATCTACGATTAGGCTTATCCCTGCGGATGAGTGAATTAGCTAAATAAGCAGAACCAATGAATCCAGTTTTCTTGTAAGTATACAGAAGCATTCTGAACAGTTTAGGAGAGTCTAGTACATAAAATGGTTGCAGAGTCAGAAGGCTCACTGACAGTGCCACCTCCTTGGCCAGCTTCAATGACATACCCCATTTAGAGCACAGACTCTATAGCCCAACTGCTGGATTTAAATTCCAGCTCTGCCCTTACTATGTGAACGCAGGCATGTTACATGCCTCCCTATTTTTCAGTTTCCTGATGAGTAAATGGGACTAATAAAGTGAGGCATATCACTGAAGATGAAAAAATAGTGGTGTGCTTCAGCTTAGTCTTAGGGTATAAAATTATACGGATATACATGTTATAAATTTCTCCTTGTAAAAAAATGAAGTCCAAATTAAATATTTTTCTGGTTATAAATGACAAAATGCTCACCACTGACACTGGAGATTCTGGATACTTACAGGCAGTTATACATTTAACTAGTATGTAATAGCACTTTAAACATACCGAAGCCATATGGTATAGTGGTTAAGCACTGAGGCTACAGGCATAGACTAAAATTCTAATTATTTCTTTGCCACTTACTAGCTGTGTGACAATGGTTAAGTGACTTAACTTCTCTCAGCTTCTGTGTTTTCCTTGAAGAATGCAGCCAATATTCAGAGTTCTGTGTCACAGTCTCTTGTATCAATGTCATAGGGTTGCTGACAGGGTTAAATGTGACACTACACATTATAAGCCTTACAAAGGACCAGTTACATAATATAGGCTAAACAACTTTTAACCATTCTTATTAGTAATTATAATTATAATTATAGTTATTAAAAATAATTATAATTATTTGCCACTTGATCAGTATCTGTGGAATGAATGAAATAAATGTTTGGCATCACCTAAACATGACTGTCAATGATGAGTGAAAACAAAAATAGTAGCCATTTAAGTTCAGTGGAAAATGATTGCTGGTTTCAGGCAGTGCTGACCTAAAGATTTAATGGTGGAAACAAAGGTAAAGCTTAAAACAGAACTAATGGCTTTTCTTTTTTTTTTTTTACATCTTGGGGAGGTGAGTAGGATACAACTAAGAATAAATAAGATAAATGCAATATGATATGTTACTAAAAACAGATTCTCTAAAAAATTACATTTCATATACCATGTATATAAAATATGAAATATTTATGCTCCTTTAAAACTGTATCTAATTCTCACAATTTTTTTTTAGATGAGAAGAAAGGGAATTATTAAGAACATATTAAAATTTACGGAAACTTTGAGGAATAAAAAGCAGATATTTATATTTTACTTTAAATGTCATTTTCTTCAGGAAGCCTTCCTTAGTTAATACATTCTTAATCTTTCCCAATCTGATCAGCCTTTTATTTTAAAAGCTTTCAATAATTTTGCATTCATGAGCTGGTGAGCATTAAAGGGCTTTGTAAAAGCTGAAGTTCCATAAAGAAAAGATCTCTCTTTGCCTGTTTATATACTACTTAGTAAATGAGCTTGTAAATAACTCCAGGGCAAGAAAAATGCTTTTACTTCTTATGTACTATAAACAGTGCTCAGTGCCAAGTTCTAAAGGGCATAGGCTCTTCTCAAATGCTTCAGCCAAAGGGTGTGCAGTGAGTGACAACTATGAAAATATAAAAGCAGAACAAAAGAATAGGCAACTGGCATTACTTTAAATAATGTCACTAAGCCATTTACAGAGTAAAAAGCTGCCTGCTGTATTGTGCTATCTGGGCCAGTGAAACTAGGACATGCTGAATATGAAGAGAAAAGCACAGGCAGAGGCCTCTAGAAGACATGCTGTTGCCTCCAGTGCCATCAGCAGAAAGGAGCCAACAGAGCTCACTTCTTATAGAGCCACTTTGATTTAGGCACCAAGGGACTCATCACCGAAGCCACAAACCTCTTAGAAATTAAAGTCAATGCTTGCAATTGCACTTAGAGCAAATTCAAGCAGCTCTGGAAAAAATATGCTTTATTATCATGGTCAACACATTTACTGCAACATCAAAATATCTGAATTTAGCCTTTTTTCCTTCCTTTTTTCTGTGTATAAAAATTAGATTTTTAAAATTAATTATGTGATTTATTAAATATTTTTTCCCACAAAAATACACTTTTCAAGCTGTTCTTTGAAAGAGACAATCAAGAATGATCCATGAGAATATGGAATTATTAAGTATTACAGAAAGCCAGAGAACTGAATTGAGAATAAATTTTCACTTCAAAGGTAATTTTTTCGTACTATTTTCCTTGCTATTTACAACAATCTTCTCAATAAGTCTCCAATACCTATGACAACTAGTATGTTTTCTTCTTTGGTTAGCAGAAGATCACAGAATCTTACACTAATTATAAATCTCCATAAATTGTATGTAATAATTTCTTAAAATGACTCTTCTGGGTGTTTTTTCCTTTTTAAAAACAATTGAACAATAGGTTGAGTATATTTATCAAGGTAGAAACTATAAGCAGGAACTAGCATTGTCAGCAGCAGGTTAAATGACCTAAAGATGATTAACTTTGTTTTGGCTTTATTTTTCCTGCGGGTTTCTAATCAACCCTTTCCGGTAGGTTTCTAATCAATACCCTTTCCCTTAAAGAACCCTTCCTCATTAGAGGATTTACATCCATCTTCAGTTTCAATAATGCAGGTAGACAGGTCAAAGATTCATTCTTACAATTTCAAATTCAGAGTGATAAAAATATTAATATGTGTTAATTAATTTTTTATATTTCCCAATTAATATACTTTTACATCATTACATCACTAGATATAGTAGTGTTTCAATGCAACTATATGCCTACTTATAAATGTAACTTTAGTTATTACAAATAAGTTTTAATCTTTTTCAGTTGAAACTTTCCTAAGTGTAGTATAATTATTTACTGTTTGATTACTTGCCAGAATCTTCATAGTTTCAAATTAAGAGAAAAGTAAGTATGGTATTTCCATTTACAAAAACATCCTATGGCACTGACTTTGAATCTAGAATACAGAATGTTTTTTACCTCCTTGTAGACCTAGAACATGAAGTCTGTTAAGCTTCACTAAAACTATGACTAACCATTGTGTGTACCACATTCTTTGGTTGTAAGAAAAGAATCTTTACAGTATAAATGATTTTGGAATGAGTATCACAATGTACTGGCTCAATATCAGAGGTTTGTTTCCCAAGTAAGAATTCACTAGCTCACTTGAAAATCAGTTACAGCAGATCCTTTATTCACAAGTCTCCTCTGGCCCTATGCCCAACAAAAGAAGATTTCCAAAAAATCTGGGTATTTTTGCTTAAATACTTAATATTTTCATAAGGTTAAAAAACCTTTTATAAATGATATAAACAGATGTTGTAAATTAATATCTTTATCAATCACTATTATTCCTCTTAAACGTACATTTTTTTCTTTCAATGATTTTCTAATAAAATATTACTTTATTTGACATTTACTGTAATGGCAAAATAGTTAAATCAGCACCAATTCTGTTTCCAAAAGGGGGAGAGGGCAGTAAAGGGAGTGAGTGCTGAAAAAAAGTACCTATTGGGTACAGTGTTTACTGTTTGGGTGATGGGTACACTAGAAGCCCAAACCTCACCATTATGCAATTTACCCATGTAACAAACCTGCAAATGTACCCTCTGAATCTATTAAAAAAATTAAAATCTTAAAATGATAATTATTTATTCTTGCTTATAAAAGAGTTAATATTTAAAAACAATAAGGTAGAATTAACTGGTTAAATGTATCAAGAGCAATGTTCAGGTGCTTTTGAAGTGATATATAAGCAAAGAAGAGAAAGAAAGGAAAAGGGAGGTTGCAGAGTAATAGACAAATCACCTCTACAGTCATCGACAGTAAACGTTGGGGATTGACTCCAGGATGACCACCATGTATACCAAAATCAAAGCTATCCCTCCACATATGCAGGTTTCTATAATAACTCTCATGGATACTTTATTTTGACTTTGCATTTGGTTGACAAAAAAATTTGTGAATAAGCGGGCCTGCAAAGTTCAAACTGCATTAAGAGTCAACTGTACTTGTTACAACTTAAAAAAGATGATTTTATTTCCTAGGAATAACAAATCAAACATAGAAGAAAAACTTACCCACTAAGAAGAGCTTGCTTGTCACAATGTGATCAATTAATTACCATCTGAGCCTTATGCTTTGACTGAACAAACATCATATTCGCCTGTCTAATAGATGTTTATCAAGATTCTTCTGCATTAAATGCACTGTTGTGAAAGACCAGAAAAAACCTGTTGCATGGTCATTACCCTTGAGTTACTTCGGAGTTCATCTTGTGACATGAATTCTACAGATGTAAACAGTACCACATGAGAACTCCCCAAAAGTCTTATAGGACTTAAGAAAATTACTTTTGGTCCTGGTAGGAAGTTGAAATTTGCGTAGGGCTTGAATGAAGAGAAAGATTTTGACAGACAAACTGAAAGATTAAGAATTTTCTGGGTAAAGCACTTGCAGAGGCACAAAGAAAGACGCTTTGTGTTCGTGAACCCAAGGAAGACAGGTCTGAAGCAAGAAAGAAATGAAGTTACACATTTGAGAGATGGAACATAAATAAGAATCATTTGCTCATGTCAAATAAAAGTGGACATTTTTCTGTTACATACATCACATTGGTTTCACATGTGCACAATACCTGTGGCCTACACCATAAGTTAAATTACTAAAATAAGTTCCTATCTATAAACTTTCTGTGATCTACTAAGGACGGTTTGGGGAAATTGAATAAACAGAATTCAGATTGCAGTGAGAGGGGGACTGAGTGGCCTCAGAAAGAGAGGGAATACAGAAAACTCTTTCAAAAGTTTCTTTCATTCTAGAAAACTTTTGTGTACGTGGTACAGGCTTTGTGCTACATACTGGGATACAATCACTGAAATCGCAGACACGGTCCTTGAGCCCCCAACTGGGAAAATTAGGGTTGAGTGATGTGCTTTTACTACTTTATGTAAACAGCTAAGCCAGGTATCAATTTTAGGGCAAAGTTGAAGATATAAAGAGCCTTATCTATGGGGGCATAAGTCTTCATTCTGAGAATCACTGTGTCTAACAAGAGATATCAACAGACGTATGGTATAAATGTAAACATGACAGGTATATGGAAAAAAACACAGTCTTGGAAGTAGGGTAAATTAACCCTTGACTCTGAGAAGCAGAGAACAATGATAGAAATGATTATTGTTTACTAATATCTTCTTCTGCATTGCAGGCACTAAGTTGCTGGCTTAGAGCAGACCTTAAGAAATGTTCTCCTTAAAGGACTAGACAGTAAATATTTTTAACTTTGTGGATTAAGCAGTCTCTGACTTTGTAGCATGCAAGTAGCCACAGACAACATGTAAATGAATGAACATGGCTGTATTTCAATAAAACTGTTTATGAACATAAAAATTCGATTTCTCAGACTTTTCACATATCACAAAATATTATTCACATTTTTATTTTTTTCAACCACTTAAAAAACATAAAAATATTTATTCTCACATGGGCCCTAAAAACCAGGCTCTAAGCCAGACTTTGGTGACCTCTAACCTAACAGAGTGAAGGCTGAGTAACAGAGCAGAGGGGAGGGAACTGGCAAAAAGAAAACTTGGATTTCTGTCTGGCAGATTATGCCTAATTTGGGATGAACATACTTCTGGGAGTTCATAAACATCTTTCATGTTTGTTTACACGGTGGTGTAAGTGAACAAGTGCAATTTACTGAGGCTAGGACTGACAGATTTCACCAGATCCTCAAAGGTGGACTGGAGGAACTTTGAGAAATACTGACTTAGAAGAACTCAAGCGTTAGATATTAAGATTCTATTCTTGTATTCTATTAATTACACGTAATGAACAGATAAAAATATTAGCTGGATTAATCTGCCCCTGACTACCATTCATGAATGATGTTACTGATACCTTTTCTTTATCTACTTACCCTTGTATTTGGTTCCCCAGAATTATTAAAACTGCTAATTATTATTACTGATCCCTTGCCATGTGTCAGCTACTTTGCTAAACTGTTTAAAAAATTTATTTAATCTTCACAACGGTCTTCTGAGGTAGGTACCATTTATGCTTCCATATTAGAGTTGCGAAACTGGCGGCTAAAAAAGGACCTTTACCTTTTTGTTTTCTGCAGGAGTCTCTTCTAGATCCTCTTTATTTTATACTTCTTTCCTAAGTAACTTCATTGATTTCAATTGCCAGTTCTATGTTGTTGATCCTCAAATTGCCTAAAACACATTTACAATGACAGTCCCAAGCTCAACATGGCCAGAATTGGCAAATGTGGTCCTTTCCCAACAATCACCCTCTTAGCAAATGGCAACATCACGTACCCTTATCTCTAATATTCCTCTCCTCCCTATTGCCCAAATGCTCAGATACAAAAGACTATTTATTCTAAGACATAATTTTAAGCTCCTTCCAGTTCCACCCTAGTTACAAGCATCCCATGATGGTGTACTAAGCAGTCTTAAATACATATTTTTTTAAAGTGAAAAAGGCAATATTATAGAACAAAATTAAATATTATAAAGCTATGGTTGTTTAAAAAACCTATATCAAAAAGGCTTCCCTCTGTGTGTACATACAGTTGGAATGGGATTATAGTAAAGTGGTTAAGAACATAAGCTCTACTTCAACTGTTAAGAGTTGTGATACCTCAGACAAGTCATAGAACCAGTAAAATGGCAATAATAATAGTATTTCATGGCTGTTTTTTGTGAATTGAAGGAATTAACACACATAAAAAATTAAAACACTGGCTGGCATGTAGTAATTGCTCAGTAAATCACAACTATTATTGCTAATGGTTTTATCAATATTAATAATACAAATGCATAGAACGATTATCCAATAATAATCATTTTCACACTGACTTTGCAATTAGTGGTGATACCACAGGAGTTTTATATACCTACTTTTTGCCTTTCTGTACATGTGCCTTTCTGTGATGTGAAAATCATTAGTAAAATAAATCCACAAAACTCTCCATTTTAACACTCTGAATTAAATAAGGATGTATTGTCACTTTAAAAACAATCAGACACATTTCTTGTTACGTCTTTAGCTGCCTGAAATGTTTTGTGACACCTATTCTGAAACTGATCTCAGGCTTAACAATTATCTTAGTATAGTGAACAATATCACCATGTGTAATTATTTTAGTGCTAAGTGTTGTGCTTTGAAGGCACTTAATAAATTTAGTTTCCTTTCCTCTTCCAAATCCTGAAATACAAATTAATTGTAAAAATTAATTCCACTGAAATCGATAACTTTTTTCTGCCAAGCCAACCTAAAAGTATATCTACATCTTAGCCAAACTCAAAATTTATATTTCAGAACAAACATAGACCAGCTGGAGTATGTTTGAAAATACTAATCCTTATTAGGGCATCTCTTCAGAAGATGAGTTACTTTATCTGAATTGAATCTCTATTAACAGTAGTGAATTCCTAAGGGAGACAGCAACAGTAAATAAAAGAATCCATGCTTACATTCATTTGATGGTTTCGCCGACTTGAGAATCATTTCTGGCACCATGATTTTGTGTTCAGGAAACAAAGAACATGAAACATTACGTTCTTCGGAATGTTTTTCTTGTGCCATTAAATGAATCAAGTAAATGAGGCAATAAGGCATGAACAAGGAATTTAGATTTCAGCAATATTTTGATCCACAGTAGCTTTCAGTTTCTGAAACTTTGGAAGGGCCAACATCCTTTGTAAGAATTTTTGGCTTATATTGTTAATAATCAGCAGAGCCAAGAAAACATTTCTTAGAATGTTCAAAGACACTACCTTAGCCTTCCTTCCCTGCAGCTATAACATTATTTTTCTAAGAGAAAAGGCAGACAGTCTTCACAAAGCCATACCAGACTTAAAATACAGAGAATATTTTGGTAAACTGTATTGGTTAGAAGGAGAAAAATAAGTCCTAAGGCAAGTATCATCCATTTTCCCAAGGTGAATAAAGTATGCTCTCCAGGAAGTTTCTCATTTGATTTATTTCATGACCTACATTACCTGTGTAACTTTTGGGTAATAAAACTGGAAAAAACTAACAGAAGGAGATTTAATATTTTGCATATTTATTGGCATAATTATTGTCTAAAGACAGTAAGAATTTTAAAATAATACCTTGAACTCATTGTAAATTAGCTTATTCAAGCACTATCCCTTTAGATGTGAGTTACAGTTATTTCAGTGTATATTATTCATTTCTTGACAGTAGAACAAGGAAAATTTTGATAGTTTCTACATATGATTTCATCTTGAGAAGTTAGTGATATGCCTTGGAAATTCATAAACACTTATTAACCCATTGTGAAATCTAACATCTATAAATCTACCTAAAACACCTTAGAATACTTATATTTATTGCCTGTAGAATCTTGTAGAATAGTGAACTCCATAAAGTTTTGAACTCCACTATGGACTTCCTGAAGTCCTTCACTCCCTTGATTAGAATGAAAGAATTATTTAATTTCCTAGAAATAAATTGTCAAGGCCAAAAAAAAAAAAAAAAAAAAAGCCATTTAGAGCCATATTAAGAAAAAGTGAGCCGGGTGAGGTGGCTCATGATAGTAATCCCAGGACTTTGGGAGGCTGAGGCAGGAAGATCACTTGAGGCCAGGAGTTCAAGACCACACACAAAAAACAAAAAACAAAAAACAAAAAAAAAAAGAAGAAGAAGAAAGAAAAGAGTAAGATTTTCTCATTTCTTGGGAAGACACAATATTAATAGATAAGAATGAAAGAGCAGAACTTCAATTTTCTCCAGTAAGAGTGATAATACGCATGCTAGAGTCAGACTAAACAGTAAATAGCAAGCAGCCCAAGACAGGTGAATCACTAAAATGGGCATAAGAATCTAGACTTAACCAGATATTTTCTCAAAGTCTTAAAGAATGTGGCAATATATTCTCAAAGAATCTTTTGGTGATTTCAAACACCTTGGCAAGGACACTGGAGATGCACAAAGGCAGGGGATGACAATCTTGAAAGACAAAAGAACGGCTAATGTGAACCAGATACCTGCAAGGGAGGCCTTGATCCCTGATAAATGTTTTTTTAAAGTTACTTTCCAGATGACTTGCATTATCCAAACTTAGCTGGGTAAGTGCTGCTCAGCAGGATTTTAATCATACCAACTAATTTCTTACAACATAGCTCACCCTATATCCTCACTCTCTCCATTTGTTAATACCTCATTTGCACTGAGAAGATCAAGGAGCCTCTGACTCAAGCTCCTTCAGCTTTCAATATTCCCACCGCAATATTCCTTTGTATTTCAGCCATTTCCTCTTTTCTATCATACTCAGGGAAACAAAATCAACCTTCTCTGTCTCCAAGAATAAACTTGTGTTCTTGAATTATCGCCTCTGTTCTCTGGAACTTTGCACAATTAAAATTATTTGTATCATATCTTTCAATCTCTCCATCTAGAGGTGTTACATCCACTCTTCACCCGGAAAAATGATCAGATTCCTTTGTTCAGAAACATGCATGCACACACACATCACACACACCTCTTACTCCTACTACTCCCTCAATTACAGAGTCTGGTACATGAAAAGTGCTAATAAATATTGGTAGAATCAAAGAAAAAAGGACTGCTACGTTTGATCTCTTTCCTTCCTAATGCTAAGCTCCCTGAAGAAAAGTTCATAAGAGTTACCTCTATTTATCCATCTTGCCAGCCCCAGCACCATGCATATGAACAGACTTTAGGGATGGTGAAGGCAGCCTCATTCTAACCCATTGTGTACCTTCTAGCTCTATTCCCTTGAGCTCCACCCCAGAGTATCTCCTGTTCTAGCCTTTCCCACCCATGACAAGAACTGCATGCTAAATCTAATTGTGAAGGGGAATTAAGATAGAGATGGTTAGAGAGAGGGAGCTGAAATGAATGACAAAATGGAGAGTGGAATGGGCAGCAAGCTGATAGTGAAGTCAGAGAGCTCAATTTAGGAATTCAGAAAAACAAACTGTTGAAATAATGGGGACAACATATGGAGTTAGAGGGTCTTGAACAGGGTCTTGAAGGAAAGGATCTGCACAGGGGAGAAATAAACTTTGATAGTGGAAAAATATTGGAAAGGTACAGAATACCTATTACTAAAGAAGCATAGAAGTGATTTTTAACACATTCATACCACATCATAATTGACAATTGTTTGAAAATTGTGAAAGAGTCCTGCAATATTTTCCATAGTTAGAATATAAACATCAACATCTTGTCAGTATTTGGAGAAAATATATTACTCTAACAAAGTATCTTCAGCTGTTAATGATATAATAAATAATTTTACTAAATGGTTAGAACAAATCATCTACCAATTCTGCATGTGCCCTCATCCTAGGGACTTAGATCCTTGACCCATTTTTCTCCCCACTACCTTTGATAACATAAATAAATGGAACTAGATTTTATTATTTCTGGCATTTTACTTTCCTTTTTTTCATTTTGTTCGTTGGTTCGTGTGTATTTCAGGTGTGATTTCCTTCCACTGTAAATGATACTTCTATTTTTGAAACACCCACTGTGCCTGGGATAGTACTGCAGATAGTTACCCAATAGTACAAGTTAAAGTAAATTGAGTAATTTCTAGTTTATAAAGCTGATATTTTACATTTACAGATGTTTTCTTCATAAAAGTTAAAAGTTCTATTAGAAATCATAGTCTCAGTTGTACGAAGCTTATTTGATATGAGATCTGTCCTGAGATGAGGTATCCATGGGAATTAGAGAAATATTTCATATAGTTTTAGGTTCCACACAGATTTCTTTTTCATATCCCAGGAAACTAAGCATCATTTTCAACATTCAATCAATGTACTCTTCCCTCTGTTGTGCAAAGTCCTTCCTTGTGTACTCATCCTGATTTATTTGTGTTTTTATGCTCAGGCTTTACCTCTTCAAGAAGGCCTCTCGGAATGAGTCTCGTCCTTTCCTGTGCTTCTGTTCTACTACTCTGACACTTGTATTTAAAATAATTGTGTTTTCTGAGCTAAAATATTTATATGTGATTTGCTCTACGATACTGTGATATCCTTGAGGGCAGGAACAGTATGCCATCCCTTTATCCCTAGCTCTTATCCCAGTGCCTGGCATGATGTCTAGCATATACTAACCACAAAGATGTTCAACAAATGCTTGAACTTATTTCAAAATCTCAAATGTGCTTGTTCTCTCTCTCTCTCTCTTTGCAAAGTGGTTAAAAGCATGGGCTTTGGCACCAGGTCGCCTGGGTTTAAATTCAGGCCCAATCAGTTATGAGACCTTGGGAAAATTACCCAATCCCTCTAAGTCTTAGTGTCTTCAACTTTAAAATGGGAATAAAAACATTTCATAAGTTTCTTGTGACCAATGAAGGAGCGAAACTGTATACACTCACACAAACATAACTTAGGAGAGCATGGTAAAAGCTCTAGAAGTGTAGATATATTATTTTTATCCACTTAGATACATGAATACTTATCATTCTTATGAAACTGATTAGTATAATTTCAAAAGTATATTTAGAAATGACTTTGCACAGTTTTGTAGAACCTTCCCAATAATGTTTTCATTTTCAAGTGAGGAGATGATACAGGATATTGTATGGAATATTACACAGTTAGTATATGAGTGAGGGGACAATTCCTTACACTACACAGGCTGGGCCACTAAAACCAGCAGAGATTAAAAATTTTACATTTTAAAACCCAACCTGCAGTTTACCTAGAGCTTCATTCAGTTCCAAAATATTTCTGGCTCAGGAACATTTTCTTAACATTTGCCATTCTTTACTACTTCATACCCTTTCTATCTATATTGAAAGAAAGGGCTGAAAATTAAGAGAATCCAAACTTGTTTAAAGAGAGACATCTAAGAGGGGCTTTCTTATGGGAGATTAAAATTAAGTAATATTTCTTGGGGGAATAGGAATCCAGAAATACAGATCTCATGGTCAATGCAGAAGCTGAAGCAATAAAAACTAACCTTTCTTAGAATAATTCTGAATTTTGTTAAATCTCTGTAGGAGAGATGAAATATAATTAAATTAATGGGGAAAATCATTAGTAGAAGTCCTAAGAAAGAGAAATATCAGGCTATGCACTAAAACAAAGAGGGGTGATAACTGAGGGTTATCAACATTTGTCACTTGCTTTAGAAAGATCAAGAAGATTGAAACCTAAGGATAGGCTATCAAATGAAAGGTAAAATTATTATGTAGAAAGAGAAGCATAAAATTTTACACATAGAAAGTCCACAGGAGAACATCCCATTCAACCCATCATTATACAAGAAAACTGAGTTGTAGAGAGAAGTCAAAGTTCATTCATTGAGTCACTTTGGAACAGAACTACATATTTTGGTATCTTGGCTTCATAATCCCATTTCCTTTTTGCACCTGTACACTGCAATCTAATCTCTGAAAAGAGGGTATTCCATGAAGTTATTAACAACAGAACTTCTGGGAAAGAAGATATTATTTGATGTCAACATCTGACCATAACTGAGATAAAACACAAATGAAAAAAGCAAAGAGACTAAGTGTTTTAATGACAATAATTTGAACCCATTACCTATTAATACAAGGATGAGCCACAATAATAGTTTTTATGCAAAATTACTGTTGTGTTTCATAAGAAAACTATGCTCAAGTAATGAATGATAGGGCACTAACTAGCTAGAGAGGAAAAGAGCGTAAAGAGGGAGAAGAAAGAGAAAAAGAGAGAAAAAGACAGACTGGAAAGTTGAGGGAAGAAGAAAAATCAACTCTCAAACTTACAATCTCTCACATAGGAAGCACTGGTTTCCTTCAAGGACATCAAATAATGTTTCTATTTCATCTAAGTATTTTGAAATTTGGTGGTCAAAACTTTCTCCACCACCTCATGCTGTAAATAATTACTTCAAAACCAATAAAAATCTATCCATCTGAAAAGGGGCTAATATCCAGAATCTACAAAGAACTTAAACAAATTTACAAGAAAAGACAACCCCATCAAAAAATGGGCAAAGGATATGAACAGACGCTTCTCAAAAGAAGACATTTATGTGGCCAACAAACATATGGAAAAAAGCTCATCATCACTGGTCATTAGAGAAATGCAAATCAAAACCACAATGAGATACCATCTCAAGCAAGTTAGAATGGCAATCATTATAAAGTCAGGAAACAACAGATGCTGGTGAGGATGTGGAGAAATAGCAACACTTTCATACTGTCGGTGGGAATGTAAATTAGTTCAACCATTGTGGAAGACAGTGTGGTGATTCCTCAAGCATCTAGAACCAGAAATACCATTTGACCCAGCAATCCCATTACTGGGTATATACCCAAAGGATTATAAATAATTCTACTATAAAGACACATGCACACATATGTTTATTCCAATACCGTTCACAATAGCAAAGACTTGGAACCAACCCAAACTCCCATCAATGATAGAGCAGGTAAAGAAAACGTGGCACCATGGAATACTATGCATACATACACCATGGAATACTATGCAGCCATAAAAAAGGATGAGTTCATGTCCTTTGCAGGGACATGGATGAAGCTGGAAACCATCATTCTCAGCAAACTAACACAAGAACAGAAAACCAAACACCAAATGTTCTCACTCATAAGTGGGACTTAAACAATGAGAACACATGGACACAGGGAAGGGAACATCACACACCAGGGCCTGTCAGAGGGTGGGGGCCTAGGGGAGGGATAGCATTAGGAGAAATATCTAATGTAGATGTCGGGTTGATGGGTGCAGCAAACCACCACAGCACATGTATACCTATGTAACAAAACTGCACCTTCTGCACATGTATCCAAGAGCTTAAAGTATAAACACACACACACACACACACACACACACACACACACACACACCCCAAAACCCAGGAAGCACCACCATAAAAAAATTAAACAAAATAAACAATACAAATGAAAAATGCCTCATACTTACTGTAAAGGAACCTGACTCTAAAGAAGACAAATAATTCTCCATAACAGATAGAACAGCTCATCTGATTGGAAGCGCAAAGATGCAGATCCATCACAGGGATGCTAGCTATTTTAGGTTCACTCTAATCCTGTAATTTTAAGACATGACTCAAATTTCCTACTTCTAATTTATTTGCCAATATATCCAGTAGAATGAATAATTTAAAATAGGTACTTTCCAGAATGCTGAGTGAGACATAAAAAGGATTTTGTGAAAAGCTTTTTGGTATAAGTAAATTTTGTGATAAGGTTCTTGCTATTAAGGAATAGAAAATGGAACCAATGTTGGTTTTAAGAGGAAAAACAGTTGCTGACTATTTAAATCGCTTCAATATTTCACTTACCGTTGATTTTACATAATATTGAGCATAGTAATGAATAGTCTAACCTGTCTGACGAATTTTATATAATTTTAAGCAGTGTTTTGTTATATTTTACAATACAAAAATAGCCATCCTCCCTTTTGTATTTGTTTTTTAAATATATACCTTTAGGGCATTACGCTTTTAAATTTATAAGCAGCAGAAAATATCTGAAACACATATTCGTATTAAAACATTATTCTTTGTATAAAACCACTGACCCATTTTTCTAAAGTAAAAATCGCTGCTGGGTTTTTACTTATATTGAAACTATAACAAGTACAGTTCAATTATTATATTTATACAGTACCTTGAAGAGTATATGTCAAGTTGCACAACTGACCTTCTTTTCTATAAAAAGTATAGATGTAGCCAAAAATAAGTAACTGAATTATGGAACATTTTGAAAAAGAGAACCCTGTTGCTTTTGTTGCATGTAAATAAATTTGGATGTTTAATACTTCTTTGCATTTCCTTGCATATTTGCAAATATGACCTTAATTTTTTTAATTAAAAAATCTGTTCACTTTACAGATTTAAAAGTGATACCTTGTGAAGACAGCTGTACAGAAAAAATAAACCCATAAATTTAGCAGATTTTCAGAGACATAAAAATAAATTTTCTTTTCAAAGAAGAACCAAATACATGCCACAATTCCATCACAAGCCATAGTATGAAAATCAATTTTTTCTCTCCATAAAGAATTGAGTTGTTTAGGTTGAATTCACATCACTCACCTGTTTGACTAAGCTGAGATGTGCTTCTACTCCTTCGAGACACTATGGCAACCACTTTGGCACTAAGGCTGGATCTCCGTTTCTTTCCACCTGCTCCAACTGTACCAACAGCTGTGTCTGACTGGCTGCCGTCATTATGCTCCAGTGTGTACATCTCTCCACTCACACTGGTGCTCTTCATGATGGCTCTTCCTGAAGTCCCCATCCGTCTGCCTTGCATTTTGGGGGTAAATGAACTATATTTACAAAGTAAAAACATATATGCATCCATAAATTACAGGTCTGCATCACTGAAATTCTAAATCTAATTTATTTTGAAATAATCCAGACACATTTTTAGGGGAAAAATGCAGTTGAGTAGTGGTTCTACACCTACAAATAGTTTAGTATCACACCACCGCCCGCAAAATATTTATTACTAGACATGGCTTAAAACAATGCCATTTCAAGATGGAATAATTTATAAACTTTTTAAAGATTATAAAAATAAGTGCAACAAATGCCATACATGGGGAGAAGAATGTTACTGACCAATTTTGTAAATAGTATAGTTACTATGTTACCAGAGAAAAACTAAAATATTTCAATTATTAAGAAAAGTTCATATACATTTCAGA
This sequence comes from Theropithecus gelada, assembly GCF_003255815.1. Taxonomy (NCBI): domain Eukaryota; kingdom Metazoa; phylum Chordata; class Mammalia; order Primates; family Cercopithecidae; genus Theropithecus; species Theropithecus gelada. The sequence goes on along the minus strand of NC_037671.1, from coordinate 71,314,398 downwards.
GAGAAAAATATTTTTAAAAACGTACACTCTTTAAATGTGCCACATAACGAGGCTTAAGAAATGAAGAGTATTTGTTCTAATTTCCCTTTGGGATTATAACTAACACACCTTGCTTCATGAGTCTAAGTAAGACTTCAAAGAAAGCAAAAACTAAAACGAAAACAACAACAAAAAATGCTTTTGGATTAGTTGCCCCTCCTCCTTCCTTGTGCCCTCATGCTCCACTTCTCCACACAAACTTCTTCATCTCATTTCCTTCTTTCAGTGCCTCACACTCACATGATGTAGACTGATTTCTTTTTGTTTTTTTCCTTTCCTATCAAAACTTGTCTATGTTACCGGCTTGTACAAGTTTATCTGAAGAGATTCCTTCTCTCCCCAAAGAATATATTATTGTTAATTATTTTATGCAGCATAGAAAGTTAGCTGGGAAAAACTCCTTACTATTAGCCAAAGTAAACTATGTCTGAGAGTTGAGGAGAGGTAGGGCAAGCAGGCAGGGAGCAGGGATGTTAGGATTCTTACAACCTTTTAAATTACAATGCGTATGCAGCTTTATTATCCATCTAGACCAGTGCATTTCTGTCTAATAAAAACCTGGTTTGATACATCTAAAATGACCCTTTTAATTTTGTTTCCTGAAAATATTTGCAAAAACTAATTATATGACCCTTATTACCATTTTGATCTTCATTTTCTACTTCTTGTTTTGAACTACAAATTACATACTAGCTGATATAGCATCTTTAACAGTGAGGACATTTAATATGTAAGTCAGAATAAATCCTAATATGATTATAAATTGTAAAACAGAAAGTCTTGGGATTATGTAACAAGTTTGTTGTCATATATATAATAAGAGAGAAATTGGTATGAGGTGAATTCAGAAACGTGGGAGAGTAAGATCAGGAAGGAGAGTTTATAAGCTATGGAAAACAGATTAAGACTGGTCCTTAGGATCCTTCATGGATTGTGAATTGAATATTGAGACCTCTATTGATGAGGACAATTTGTAATTTTCAATATTTAGTTGCATTACTTGAACTTGTCCACATCAAAATTCTGATAATAATAAATGATTCTTATTCTTTCAACGTATTCTAGTCAGTTTTTCATTAACTCAAAGTTTTTTTTTTTTTATTTGCAAATCTGATAATTTTGCTATGCATTTTATGTACATTTTTTGAGACACAAATGAGAGTATTATTATATATCATCCGTCCCAAACTGATTCCTGTGGGATTTATATTCCCAACTCCAGCAGACTTTCTTTCCTGATAAATATTATGGTCAATTTCTTCTGTGTCTTCACCAACATATTGGAATGCATTAGCTAAATATGCCACCCATCCTTACGACTACTCTATCTGCTTTTCTTTACTATTTTACTTGCAGAATTCTGCTGGAGAATCTACAGAAATGGCAGGATTTGGTCAATTTCATAGTTACAATGTCCATGCTCAGTAAAATGCCTACAACAGAGAAAGCAGTGGTTTCTCATCTCTCATCAATCTTTTTAGCACACTCTCCACAGTGGTTACTGAAAACTTCTCTTCTGATGATTTTTTTTAACCTTTAAAGGAAAGTATGAATTAATTAACATGTACCCTTTTTTCTTCCCATTATTTCCATAAAGATGGAATTCTATTACAGCTTGAAATTTCTCTAATATTGGTCTACAAAAAAACACCATTGTGAAATTCTGGGCAATGTTCTTTACTTTATAAAGAAGTTTAAGAGTATACGGAAATGTCTGCTATCATATTTTGTTATTAAAATTTAAGATGAGCTGGGAAGAGTCAAAAATTTATTTCATGGATATCCAATTTTAGCAGTGAAATATTCTACAATTTTGACAAAAGTTCTGGAAAACATAGAAAAATATGTATAACAAGTGTTATCATTGGGAGGGGGTTAAGTTATACGAAAAATGATTGGGTGAATAAAATATGAGGTGCTTTTTTTCTCAAAAAATATATGTCTAGATGCTTAAAAGCATTCTTTTATGAGGACATGTGTAGATTCCTAAACAGTCTATAATTATAATATTCAATGAAAAAACATTTAAGGTATTTTCATTTCTTTTAATTGAGGCAGTTCAGAGGATCTAATCAGTCAGATTAATCTAATCAATCTGAAGATTACAGCACAAATATGCTTTCTACTGCCCCATTTCTTAACTTCCATTTGTTCTGTTTCTGTTTCTTGAAAAATTATTCCTATCACTTATACATATCTGAATCGTTTAAGACACATCTTAAGGTTTTCTGCTTTATAAAGCTATTCAGTCTCTCTAGCTTCATGACTGTTGTCTCCTGGTCCTTTGTTCCATATTTTGTACGGGTTATATTAAGATTCTGATATTTCATAACAGCAAGCACTTTATGCACCACTAAAACTGCTACAGTCCCCTTCCCATTGCTGAATGAATTGATTTATGAGTAGGAAGTGGAAAAAAAAGTGATCAGTATAGAAATATACTGTGATATAACCCATCTTTAAAAAATCAAACAAAATTCCTTTCTTTTTGATCCCCCCTCTTCCTGTAGACTTTTTGCTGAAAAATCTCAAGTAGTTATTTATATATCCTCTCCTCCTATTTTTTTCTGAACAAATTTGAATCAGGCTTTGTCCCCAACATTTCACTAAAACTGCCTTTTATCAGTCACCAATAACTCCACATAGCAAAATCCTGTCACTTACCAGTCCTAATCCTTTTGACCTCTCAATATGTCATGCATTTGTCAAACAATTTGATTCCTTTGTCTTGAAATACATTATTCTAATGGATTTTCCAAACTTGTGCCTCACTGGCAGGACCTTGATCCTCTTTTATCACTAAATGTTAGAGCACCTCAATGTCCAGCCCTTTGGCTTATATTCTTCCACATGAAATGAATTCCATAGATGTCTCACCTGGTTCCAAGCTTTATGTAGTATCTATATGCTGCAGATCCCAATTGTTTTCCTGCACCTTGTACTCAACCCTGGACTCCAGATTTATATATCTAGCTGTCAACTGACATATCTGCTTGGATATATCTAATAAGGCTCTCAAACATAAAGTGTTCAACCCCTCAAAACACCTGCTCCCTCTCCAGTCTTCCATATCACATCAGAGGCACCCATCTACCCAACTGCTCAGAGTAAGAACAAAATATCCAATCTTGGAAGTAAGACAAGACCAACCAACCAACCAACCAAATTGGTTTCTTGGCCACTTTTCTTGAGCATTCCCTAACGTGCTTGTGCACTGGCTAACAAGAGCACCTAAGGTCATTTGGCTGTCTACAGAAGTGTAAAATTTTGACTTAGTATTTACTTGTATAATTATAGTCCAAATATTTTATATTCTTTGTAAAGTTAGATGCTAATTTGAAAAAAAAAAAAAACTAATAAAGGGCAAATGATTACTATCTGGCCCTAGAGAGGATAACCAGTAAGTCATAGTTTCATTGACTTAGAATACATTATCCAGTTCTGAATCTAACTTAGTAATCTAATTTTAGTATTCCATTTTTCCCCAATAACTATATGTGTGTGTACAAAATTACAAGGGTTTCTTGGATCATCTTTGGAAACAGCTTGTTATACTGTTGGTTTTCTCACTAATTAATTAAAACTCCAACATTTGCTATTTTTCTGGTGATTGTTGTTTTAATTTGGAGAATTACATTCTGACAGTACTGGAAGTTCCACCAAAGACACTTAAATGAACTCTCTACTTAAGCCAATTAGCTGTGTTGTCCAAGCTGGGCATTTCATGGGCTCTATAAGCCCAAGGATGCCTTTTCCTGGCTTCTAGATTTAACCTCAAGAGGCAACAGCACAGTCTTCTTTCTGTTTTCTTTTTTCTGACTCTGGTTTTCTATGCATGTTTTGATTTTGTTTTGTTTTCTTTCTTTCTGGTTCTGGTTCTTGGCAAGACTGGCTCTGATTCTGCATTGCTTATGACTAATAATACTTTCTCAACTAGTAGCAGTAACAATAGGGAATCTACCTATGGGTGAAATCTGTCAGATGGCTGGCCAACAGATTTCAATGTCAGGAATACATTGAAAGCTGAGTGGCAGATAATAGAAAATCTAGTTTGGTAGACTTTTTGCATGTTTTTTTTTTTTTTGCATGCTACTAAAAACTCACATCACTCAAGAAATACATTGTGCACACTGAAAGAAGAAAAACCCTTTAAAGTCTAGGCTTAGTTTACTATGTTAATTTTAACCCTATAGCTGAGTGGTAATGCTGAACCTGCTAGTTCTGTTTGCTCAAAAATAATCTTTTCAATTGGTGACAAAAAAATTTCTTACTTTGTGTATACCATAGGGATAGTTGTTCAAGTAGCAAATACTAGATCTCAAGGTATTTTATTTTTATACTTCTGTTTTAAAAAAATGTTTTAATTTTCAATTTCATGGGTACATACTAGGTATATATATTTATGGGGTACATAAGATTTTTGGGGGGGCTTTTTTATCACACTTTAGGTTCTAAGATACATGTGTAGAACATGCAGGTTTGTTACATAGGTATACACGTGCCATGGTGGTTTGCTGCACCCATCAACCCATCATTTACATTAGGTATTTCTCCTAATGCTATCCATCCCCTAGCCCCTCACCCCTCAACAGGCCTTGGTGTGTGATGTTCTATACCCTGTGTTCTCATTGCTTGACTCCCACTTATGAGTAAGAACATATGGTGTTTTATTTTCTGTTCCTGTGTTAGTTTGCTGAGAATGATGATTTCCAGCTTCATCCATGTCCCTGCAAAGGACATGAACTCACCCCTTTTTATGGCTGCATAGTATTCCATGGTGTATATGTGCCACATTTTCTTTATCCAGTCTATCACTGATTGGCATTTGAGTTGGTTCCAAATCTTTGCTATTGTGAATACTGCTGTAATAAACATACATGTGCGTGTGTCTTTATAGTAGAATGGTATTTTAAATTTGATAGAACTTCTGTTCTGACTGATCTGTACAGGTAAGTACTTACATAATTCTAGCACAGAGAATTAAAGAATCCCCAGAGAATAAAGGAATTGAACTCCTAACACTTTAAAAATGCTATCCTTTTAAGAAAAATCCCTTTTCAAAAAATTGCTAACTCAGCAGAATCAAAGTGAATTCTTGAAGATAGCAAAGTAGTTTAATAATTTTGGCTTAACAGCAGGTTTATGAAAACCACAATGATATTCTACTTTAAATGTACTAGGATTGCTATAATAAAAAATAGACAATAACAAAGGTTGACTAGAATTAGGAGAAACTGGAGCCCTCAACATTGCTGATGGGGATGTAAAGTGATGCAGCTGCTTCAGAAAATATGATGGCACTTTAAATACAGGTAAACTAGAGTTACCATATGATCCAGCAATTCCATTCCTAAGTACATAAGAGAATTGAAAATATATATCCACACAAACATATATGAACTATTCCTATGAAAATTATTAGCAAAAGTCAAAAAATGGAAACAAAACAAATGCTCATCAACTGATAAACAGAGAAACAAAATGTGTTAAATCCACACAACGAAATATTATCAACCATAAAAAGAAATGAATTTTGGAACCTCATACTGATAGCTACGGAAAATGAGATCTGGTGGTAATAACACTTTGGTCCACATTATAAATTACACATATGATTTGGTATGAAATAATTAAGCATTAAATGGAAAAGGTGATAAAGTATCTATACACATTCAGCCAAATCAAAGATGCCATCAGTATTAAGACATATCATAATTTTATGTAATTTTTTTGGTGGCTTAAAACAACACAAATTTATTATCTTTCAGTTCTGGAGGTCAGAAGGCCTAAAATCAAGATGTCAGCAGGGTTATGTTCTATCTGGAGGCTCTAGAGGAGAATCTGTTTCTTTGCCTTTTCTAGTTTATATAGGCTGCCCCAATTCCTGATCTGATGGCCCCTTCCTCCATCGTCAAAGGGAACAATGGCTGGTTGCATCTTTCTCACGTGGAATCACTGTGACCTCTGCTTCTATTGTCATATATCTGTCTTTGACTGTGCTCCCTCCTTTTTTCACTTATAAGTACTCTTGTGACTACACTGGACCCACTGGATAACACTGCATAAGCTTCCTTCTTTAAAGTCAGATGATAGCAACCTTAATTCCATCTGACATCCCAATTCCCCATTTTTCTGAGGATTAGGATTTGTCGGGGGCACATTGTTCTGCCTACCAGACCAAGTAACTCTGGAATGGGGGTATGGAGTCTCTCTCCTAAGAAAGAAAAATGCTAATTAAACAATGACATGCCATCGATTGGAGAATATGCACTGACTGTATAGATGGTAAAATACAAACAAGTAATGTGGATAAAATCAATTAAATTACGGTAACAGACAAACGAATTTAAACAATAATTTTTTAAAATAATAATAAAATAACATTAAAACATCAGAAGCTTACTTTCCCAAACATAGACTGTTACTTATAGATACAGAAGTGATGGGTGATGTAAGACAATCAAACTGCACCTTCAATTGCCAGATTTTGGCTCATTATTACAATGTAAGGAGGCTGACACAACGTTTTGGAAGAGGATAAAAAATAGAAGTCCTAAAATACCTTCTTTCAGAAAGCGGGAATGTTTTCAGAAGACATGAGGGGCTATGTCAGGATCGTTCCCACTCTTCACGACAAACTTAGCTTAAAAACAGTTACAATCAATTTACATATATTCAATCCACTAAAAGAACCTAGAAGTCTACTACAATTCTATTGTAAGCCTTAAGGAGGAACAAATAGTATAAATAATAATAATGCATATAAGTTCACAATGCTGTTTACAAAAATGTTAAAAGTTAAATAACAAAAATTATATGAGTCCTGCACTTACATCTGGATCAATACACAAGTTACTAACCACAAAGAGTAGATCAATATTGTTGATCAATATTAAGAAGCCATCTCTAGGCATCCATCCTATAATTTTCAGTGGTTGTAACACAGGGACTGGTGATTAATAATCAAGGTGGCATTAAATACCTCCTAAAGGTGTCTGGTAGATCATTTTGATAATAAGAATCAGAACTGAAAAATGAACTCAAGCTAGATCACTATTTATATTCAATCTCTTCAAGTAAGCTGGACCTTAAGAAGTAATTATCCCTGTAATTTTTATGAAATCTCATTCCCGCTCACACACGTGTTGAGTTTTATGTGAAGCTACAAGTAGTCTTCAGTGTTGAGGGCTTATGCACATTTCGTTAGTTTATTCCTAGGTCTTAGATTTATTTCTAGGTATTTTATATTTCTGACTACATTACATTGATGGCATTTTATAAATTTCATTTCCTAAGGTTTGTTGCTAGTACATAAAAATAAAATTCCTTTTTATACCTATAAAACATACATATAAAATAGACACATAAAAATTGTTTTTTATATAGACTTCTAGGTCCTTTTAGTGGATTGAATATATGTAAATTGACTGTAATTGTCTTTAGCTAAGTTTGTCATGAAAATATTTTATATATTTCCTATATGTATAATCATATAAACTGTAAATAATGATCCATAAATTCATCCATCATTTATCATCCCTCTCTCTATCTGGATTCAATTTGCTAAAATTTTGTTTAGGGTCTATTTTAATGAGAGGTTTTGGCCTATTTTTTCTATCTTGCAATGTCCTTACCAAATGTATCAAGGAAAGGCTGGTATCATCGAGTTTCAAAATGTTCCTTAGGAAAAAATTGTGTAAGACAGAGTATTTATTCTTTAAATATTTGTAATTATTTATCAGGATTTACCTGGGTCAGGATATTTCTTCGTGAAAAGGTTGAAAACAATTACAGAATCATTTAAGAAACTAAATATAGAACTCTTCAGATTTTTAGTGTATTCTTATGTCATTTTTAGTAAGTTGTACTTTTCAGAAAATTTGTATATTTCATGTAAGCCAGGGTTAGGAAAATTTATTTTGTAAAGGGCCAGACAGTAAATATTTCATACTGACTCTGTTACAACTACTGGACTCTGCTGCAACCACTCAATTGTTGTGGTGGGAAAACAGCCATGGACAATATATTAGGAAATGGGCATAGATGTGTTCCAGTAAACCTTTATTCACAATAATAGGCAGTGGGCCAGATTTAGCCTGCTGGCCATAGTTTGCTCACTGTGATCTGAATCGAAAAACTTACCAGCATAAGTTGTTTATGTTATCATTTACATATCTGTATAATATGTATTATTGTCCCTTTTTCATTCAATGGTATTGGTAATTTTTATTGAGTTCATTTACTTTGATGCAACTATTGATACAGATGTAGTTCAGTCCACCACTTTCGGTTTATTTGTAGTCATTCCATCTGTTTGTTGTTTTACTTCTCCTTTTTGTCTAATTAGGTATTTTTATTATTCCACATTTTCTCAACTATTAGCATCTGAGTTGTTCATTCTTCTATTATGTTATTAGTAACTACCCTAAAGATTAAAATAAGCACTTTGACTTACTTAAATCCTCCTTAAGTTATACATTTTAACCAATTTCAAAATAATGCAAGATTTGTACAATAACTTACTTCCATTTACTCCCCTCTTACCTTTCACTTAGGTATTTTATATATTTTTCACTTCTACATATGTTTTAACTAACACAAGATGTTGTTTTTATCATTATTAACTCTTTCCAATGTTCTTCATTCTTCCTCAAGGCTAGTGCTTCCAACTGGAGATACTTTTCTTCCACATGAACTACCATTAGTATTTTTTGTAGTGCTGGTCACCTCGGGATGAATTCTCTTTGCTATCTATCTATCTATCTATCTATCTATCTATCTATCTATCTATCTATCTATCTATCTATCTATCTATCTATCTATGCATGCACTCATTTATTTCCTGAAAGACAATTCTGGGTAATATTTACTAAGCATAAAATTGCAGGTTGGACATTTTTATTTTTTCCTTTCAGCAATCTTTCTTCTGGCCATTCCACCAAATTTGGGGTCTCATAATATCTGCTGAAATTTCAGCTAGTCTAATATCTTTACTTCTCCAAAGATACTATGTCTTTTTTCCCCTGAGATTCTTTTAAGAAATGTTTTTCTTCAGTTTTCTGTACTTTGATTACAATAATGCTGATTTTTTTCTCTCTTACCTATATTATTGGGTATGTAAAGATTTCAGATTTGTAATTTGACGTCTTATATCAGTCCTGGAAAATTATCGGTTTGTATTTCAGTATTCAAGCATTGCTCTGTCATTTCCTCTCCTTCTGGGACTCTAATACATTTGAATTTTTCATCAGGTTCCACTTGTTTACGTTCTCCTCCAATTTCTCTCTCTCTCTTCTCTCTGTGCATCAACTCATATACTTTCTACTAATTAGTTCACTAATCCTTGGTTTTACTATTTCTCACATGTCATTAAACCCATCTATTACATTTAAAAAAATTTTTAAATTATAATTTAATTTTTTTAAATGGATTTCAGGTCTCTGCTAAATAATCCATTCTCCTTTGATTTCTTTAACATATTAATCACAGATATTTTAAAGGCTCCATTTGGTAACTCTTGTTAGTGTTTAGCCAGGTAGTCCTTTTTTGTTGTTGTTAAACATGACTCATACATTTTAATCAGATATAAAACTGAGTGGATGAAACCCTGTGGAGGCTCTGGATGATATTATTTTCCTCCAAAATAGGTAAAATTCTCATCTGATTGACAGAAAGATTTCGTCTTGTTCTTGTACAAAGTTTCGTTTTAAAGATTTGCTATTACTCACAGAGTGTAATGCTTATTTCTAGAGTTTGGCCCTTCTGAGATACGTAAAAGAACCAAAGGTGTTTGTCACACCCCTCTAACTATGGGAACTTGAAGTCCAATCCATCTCCCCAGCACTGGCAGCTGCTGGAATTTGTGCTTGGCTCTTTGGCCTTCCAGCTGCTGCTTTTTGTTTGCTTTCCCGGAACCTTCGCTGTGCATAGACAGCTAATTGGTCAACGTATGAGGGAAATCTACAGCAAAATTTGAAACTTTCCACCCTCACAATTTCCAGTTTCTCTGTCAGTGTCTGAACTGTGAAATTTATTTTCTCAGCCTAGTAAGTAAGAACACTGCTCTCTGCTTAAGGCTCTATTATCCCATGTCATCAAATTGGAAAGTAACCTCAGAGGAAACTAGGATGAATTTACCACTTACTTTGTGTTTTCCCCTCCTTTCAAAAATTGAAACTACTCAAATTTCTGCCTGCTTTGTTGCTCTCAAATGCCTTCCAATAGTTTTTGCTGTTGTTGTTCATTGTTTGTTCTTGTTTAGCTTTTATAGTTTTATATGTGGAGAAGTTAGTATGATATAAACTACACTGTCATGCCTGGGGAACTGTGACCATGTCATATTGCTGCTTATTTTTGAATGGTAGAAGTAGACCAGTTATGTTGTTATCAAAATCTTCATAGGGTTTCATAATGAAGACATACGTTAAAATCATGCTATAGCAATTTATTTGTAAATTAAACTGAATAGCTTTTGCCACATTGATTCCTATATACAGTCCCCCAATACCCTGCTTCTGCCACAGAATGGCAGACCTGAGATGGTCCTCTTGAGTTCATGTAGTCTGCTACTCTAGAGGTACAAAATACTGTTTCGAGGTACTCCAGGGCAAAAACTTCCCCTAGCTCCTACATGTTCTAGAAGGGAATTTTTCGTTGGGCCTTTTAAAGCTGTGGTATTTATTTTAGAGAGCTTTACATTCTGTTCAATAGCTGAATAAATAAGCATCTACTTTTGGCATTTCCTCTCATTTTGGTCCACATTTCACTGAATTTGAAAACTGCTTTCTATAGTTTATAATTTACAGATGTGGTTAAATCCTAGTTTCACGTTAGATGGAGTTTTTAGTCTTTTTAGTCTTCTTATAAAATTGAGGTGAGTAAACACATCTGTTCTCTGTAACTTTAAATCTGTGATCATGAGGTCTCTTTGAGAAGTAAAATGAGTAGGACTTGATGACTCATTTGAACATGCATTCCCACTGGGAGTGACACTGTCCTCAGAAGGGGATAACTGATTCTTGGTGAAGGTAGAGGGAACAAAAAAATCTTAAGATAATAGGTTAGTGGTCCTCCAAAGGCTCACAGTATACAAATAGTATGTCTGTAGTATTAAAATTTCATGTGGGGAGGGCAATTAGGAAAGGAACACCTAAAAGATTCCTTAGGGGAGTGATAATAAAAAAAGATTGAGAATCATTGAATTAGGAGGAGGACTGGGGAGAGGTAAAAATCTGGGTGGCTTCCAGTTTTTCGATTTGAGAACTGGGTGGATAATGGCGTAAAAAGCATATAATTATTCTGTTCAAATATTAAACAAGCCAATAATGTTTTCACACTTGTTCTAAGAAATGTTGTTTTACAAGTAACCAGTTAAAAATATATATGCTCATGTATTTCTATTGTAAATGCAACACATACAAAAACAAATACATATTTAAACAAAAGCTGATATACATACTCAGTGAATACCAAAACATGAGAAAACAATTACTTACATCATGTATGGACCATAAAACTATATAAATGAGTCACAAATAATAAAGTCATAAAATTAAAGATGAATACACACAAATGCTGCCTTGATGTATCTGTTGTAGTTTACAAAGTAACAAATAATACAATTAATTATTTCAGATGATTCAGAAAACTTTGAAAATATTTCCACTAATTACAAGAAAACAGCATGTATGTCATCTTGGGGATACATTAAGGTCTATGCTTTCTTTATTCATTACGCTGCATAAGTAGTATGTATACAGTTAGCAAATACCAATCAATCCACACTTGGTTATCATGTCTGTGCTTTAGGATAGTCCAGCTGAAATCAAGGTAATCATATGTTAAAATGAGTAAAGAAACAAAGCTTTAAATGATTATCTAAATGAATAAAAAAGATAAAGTAAAAATATACTTTAAAAGTTTTCCTACATTGCTTTAAATTGAACAGATATCAAGATTAGTATAAAAAGAGTAGTATAAAGTCTATTAACTGTACAAGCTGAAGTAATGAGCTTGGAAATAATATATATTTCTTTGGACAATCTATATAATGTTATTTAAAGCTAAAATGCTAAAAAACAATAACAAGTATTTAATCTATCTCATATACCAAGTGTATAGTAAACATAATATATAGTAGAAAAACAGACCAACTCAGACCAATATAGAACAATCTACTAGTTTTCTTTTTCTTTGAAATTTGTTTTTTCTTAGTGTATTATACTGAAGTCTCACTACACATTGCATAATCCTTCCGCCAAATTACGGTACTATCTGAATTTTAAAAACAGGTAATAACTAGAGAAGTAGAACCACATCTCATATTTTAATTTTTTCCTTGGAAGTAACAGCACTAGAATTTACTGTGCCATATATTTTGGTTTACAATATGTTTTTAAAGCAGCAGTGCCTAGCTTCCTTTTTAAAAATAAACTACTTCACAGACTTCTGTTGTATTAAACAAATACCAGTAGAACTGCTTTAGTTGAAGTTGCTGAAGTCCTGCAGTCTAGGAATTCTCCTGCCTGTTTAGTTTTTCTCCTGCTCCTTGGACAGTTTTCTCCTGTCTATGAGGCAATTCTTGGAGACAATAAGGAGCATCAGAACACCAACAGTCCATGGGCATGACTTTGAAAACCACTCTAATAAAACTGAACTCTTCAAGTGTCAAATCCAACAGTTAAATTCATCCAGCTCACCATGAAGCACCGTGAAGTGGATAAGTTAAATATTAGTATCAAAATTCAAATTTTAAATGCTGTTGCACTATATTATGTTTTAGCCATCTCTCATAAGACATTCAAAGATGACTTTCAAAAGTATAAAGTAATTAATCTAATACTTCATACCATGTATGCAGTAACTGAGTTATGAAGCACAATGCTATATTTTCAAAGTATTCTGATATACACTATTTCATTTTATTCTCAAACAGTCCTGTAAGGTAAGAGTGGCAGGTATGATTCACATTTTTCAGACGAATATACATTTAATATTATTATTACATTTGTATGAAAATCCACTAAAAACATAGATCTAGGAATCATGTGTGTTTTGTTTTATACCAGATAGTACACAGCACCTGCATATAAGACGTACCCAATAAATGACTGGTGAATAAGTAAATGAATAAATGTACGAATAAATGAAAAAAAAATCAAGGTCTAAAGAAGTTGTACACTTGTTGAATGAAGCTCTCAATATTGGTTAGTAAAAGTACTGAGCCATAGCTGATGGAACCAAAGATTCACATCTGAGTCAAAAGCAGTCTTTAAGGGCAGGCTTGGTAGAATTCACATTGTCCTGGCATGGGAACTCTGATCACAAGATGCTCTTTATTCAGCAATCACTAACCACTCCCTTAACTTGAGACTCACTTCATTCTTCTCCTTTATATTCAACTATCCTCTGAGACTTCAGAATCTCTTTCTCAGTTTGAGCTGTATCTGCCTTTACCTCCCACATTAGTTCTTCATTCCCCGCTTCCATTCCACCTCATGACTGAAATGGTCCTGTCTCTGCTGGTGTTCTCTTCTTTCCCAAAAGTTTTACAGCTCTTGGCTCCTTTTACCATCTCCTTCTATGTTCCTCATTGTTATTTTTTTTAAGCCCCTTAGATATTACTTCCAGTTCAAGATCCAACTCTGTTTGCTCTGCCTTGGCATTTGCCATCTAACCTGGAATAAAGTCTCTAGGGCCATGATCCTTCTTTCTTTTCACACCTACATGTTTTTTCTTATTTATTATTTTAAAATATTATCCTTTTCGAGTGAGCAAATGTAAAAAAAAATTTTTTTTTAAATGGTAACACATCAAATACGAACTATTTCTGGCAGTATGGTAGATGATATATTCTGATTCCAAAAAATCCTTTCACTTCCAAATGCCTATTCATTATGATGGGAAAATTACAACAAATGCCTGTTAAAATACAAACTTGAGGTCACAAGAAAGAAAGGCATATCTCCTTAGCCAAAAACCAAATGAGAACTAAAACAGGTTGGAAAGTGAATGATGAATGTCTTTGGAAATATTGCAGGTCTAGTGAGGAGTTAGAACAGAAATCCTCATGAGTCAAGACCCTTAAAGAACAACAAGGAAAAATGTGTATCTCAGTCTAAGCTCTCATAGAACCTCACTGGCGGCTTTCTAATGTACTTTTCTCAGAGAGGAGAATGATCCAGAATGAAGGTCTAAGATGCATGAAAAATGATTAGCAAAGAAACTAGAATGCATATGGTTTACTATAAGACATTTAAAAAAATAACATGCAATAAGGGGAAAATGAACCAATCTATAATTAAAACTTTGTACAAGAATATGCAAATGCGGGAGGGACAGTAGCACAGCTAAGCATATGACAGTCATTTTTTTCCCTAGGAGGAAGTAGAGGTAAGTATTAACTTCAAATTAACTACTTAACACAATTTATAAACTTGAGAAACTAGTCAGTAAAAATCACAGAAACTGCATGATTTCCAGTGTAATGGAGGGGGGAAATGAAAGAAAAATAATTCAATTAAAAAACAATCAGGAAAGAGAAAAAATAGAATAAGAAAAATTAAAAGCATACACCGATATAGAATTCTAAGTCTATAAGAAATCAAAATAAATGCAAATTGATAAGCTAGCCAAATTAAATGATAGAGATTGTGTGGTTAGAAAAAAATTAAATCTAGCTATTTGCTGTTTACACGAGTATAACACATTGGTCATAGAAAAGTTGACACAAAAAGATGTGAACAGTGAATAGTTAGATTGAACACTAACTGAAAATAGCTTGTGTTATCATGTAGGAAAACTGACTTTAAAACAAAATAATATTATAGGAATAAAGAGATTTATTACATAATAACAAAAGGTTAAATCGCCAGAAAGACAAAAGAAATTCTGAACTTGAACCTAATTATCTCATATAAGAAGAAATGAACAGAATAAAAAAAAACTTGACAACTCCTCTTCATAGATTCTGACTGAGCATTTTCAGTAAATACCAAATCAAATAGGCAAAAGAGTAGTAAAATAACTGAAGTTCTGAATGGTTTGGATAATAAGCTTCATGTATTGGATATATAGATAACTCTAACTGAAGATTTAGAGATATACATTCTTCTCAACCACATGTGTAATATATACAAAAATGACCCAAAAAGTAGGTGACAGATCAAACTTCAAAAACTTCAAATAATCAATATCAAACACAACACACTCTGACCACAATGCCATTAAGGCAGTTAAGTTAGAAATAAATAAAAAAACTCCATACTTTTGGAAATTTAAAGACTTACTTCTAAATGATTAATAAATAAAAAGGAAATAAAAATGTGAAGAAATTTAAATATACTTAAAATTACATAAAAAATGAATATATTACAAACCAAAATTGGTGAGATAAAGATAAAGCCACATTTCAAGGGAAGGAAAGTTAAACTTATTTATAATAATACAGTATTAGAAAAAATAGAACAATGAATTTCATTCTTACAAAAGCAACATGCAGAAAATATAAAAAAAGATGCCAATCATGACATCAAAAATGTATGGTATGTATAATTATATCTACAACAGCTATACATAAACTTTATTGAGAAAAATGTAAAGTTTCACTGAGAGACATTAAAAAAAATCAATTGAGATATACGTTGTTGGAAGGCACAATCTTCTAAAGATTCTGATTACCCATAAATCAATTTATACATTTAATATAGTTCCAAACTAAGGATTTATTCCATAGAACTTGATACACTTATTCTAAAATCAATATGTAAGAACAAAGGACAAAAACAGCCATGACACTCCTGCTAATGAACAAGAATAAGGTTGGGCATGGTAGCTCACACTTGTAATTCCAATACTTTCAGGAGCTGAGGTATGTGGATTGCTTGAGCCCAGGTGTTCAAGACCAGCCTAGGCAACATGACAAAACCCTATCTCTACCAGAAAAAAAAAAAAACAAAAATTAGCCAGGTGTGGTGGCACGCTCCTGTAGTCCCTGCTACTTGGGAGGCTGAGGTGGGAGGATTAATTGAGCCAGGAGGTGGAGGCTGCAATGAGCTGTGACTGTGCCACTGTACTCCAGCTTGGGTGATAGAACAAGATCCCTTTCTCAAAAGAAAAAAAAAATAATAAGAATAAGAATAAAACAGGCAGATTTGCACTACTATGGTATGTATTATTAGTTATATCAATAAGCTGTATGAATTATGACAGAGTGGTTTTAGTACAGGAATAGACATTAGATACACCAAAGAAATGCAGGCTAGAAATAGACTTAGTGTTTGTAAAGTCTTGACAAAGGACAGAGCAGCATTTAGATCAGTGAAAGACTGGGCCTAAAATACAAAGTGACTGATTTGGAAAGGTAAAATGAGATTCAGATACAATGGTAATATTTGATTTTTTAAGCTTGGTGGTAGTTACCTAAGCCTTTATTATTATTTATACATTTCGTGTATCTTAAATATTGCATTACGAATTACAAAAAAAGTTTAGGTTAAATGCAGGAAAGTGTTTTTGAGCTAGGCTAGCAGCTTCTCAATTCTGGCTCTACCACTTACTGGTCATGTGAACTCAACAGCTGCTTTACCTTTATCTGTGAAATGAGATTACTAGCAATTACATGACACGGCTCTTTAGCAGTAACAATACTGCATATAAGTCACCTATCAGAATACCTGGTCTACTTATAAAGGATACTTAATAAATAACAATATTCTTTTACATTAAAATGTAATAATATAGATGCTATGGAAAAACTTATGAAAGTGACACATCAAGTAGGTATTTGGGAAGCACTGATTTGGAGTACTAAAGGATATTGTATATATTCCAAATATGTTAATTGTTGCAGAAATATGAATACTTGCCCAAAGAGAGGGTATTTAATGTTGATAACCAGAGTTCATGCCTGGGGACCACTAAAACAATTAGTTACCAGTTGACATAACATTGCTAGGCTCATAATAAGCATTTGGTTTTCTAATATGCAAACATAAACATATAAACACACATTTATAGCACATGAGGTCTTCCTCAAGGGCAACTTATTTGACCTTTTTTTTTTTTTGACATGTTGTAATTACTACAAAGACCAGTTATATTAACGATGTTCAATGCCGTATTAGCTATCCAATGGCAAAATGATTAGCTTAAGAAGGCTTCAATATGTTACAAAAATAATCTAATTTAGTCTAAGAAAGAAAATAAAGCTACAGGAAATTACATTTCTACAAATAATGAGATGTTGCACGATGTACTTTTAAAACGCCATAAACAATGTGTAGTTATTTTCTCTAAGGTAACAGTCTTTAAGATCTAATTGTGCATGGTCATATCTACAAATATAACCCCATCTTGATATTATTGGTTTGTATTAAATTTTGAAAACTTTATTATAACTGACCATTGTCATTGTCTATTATACAGTAAAATTCACCTTACATGTCACTGAACTTCCCAGAATTTGATTAAACATATGTTAGTAAATCTATAATAAACTCACAGAGTATAAAGGTAAAAACAAAGCATTCTGCAGCTGTCTCAAACTGTACCAGTGATGCTTACTTCAAACTGCAGCCTTAAATGGTTTGGAAGGAAGAACCTAACCAGGAAAAGTTACCTGTCCCAAAAGTTATGTATTTGGCTATTATCAAGACTTTTGGGTTACATGTATTCACAGCTCAAGCAGTATTTTGATTATGGTATGAATATAACAATGCCACTATGAATATAACAATGCCAATTTATATATATGGCACAGTGATTGATTCAGTCATATGGTATGTTAGTAAGTATAATATAGTAATTTATTAATATATTTGCCATACATCTAGAGTCTTTTTAAAGGGTACATGTCACATTCTTTCTGTCCAGCTTTAATCTATTTACAGGAAAGAGTAGTGGGAATGGTTCATCAACCTTGAACTATCAAAATGTTATGAAACGAAACACTAGAAAAAAAACTAAAATAAATTTTTTTCTCATATATTTAGTATTTTTCACTGTGTTCAGATTCATCTTTCCTTGTCATCTAATTTCTAAAATATTTTCTTCTCTTTTTTAGTATTTTCGTAGATCTCAATAAACTTTGTTTTTCCATAGGACAACAGACAGGCAGGCAAAACTAAGTGTGGATAGCTAAAATAAAAGAAATAAAATAATAATAATAATCCCTTTTGTTCACTCTTGATTACATCTGATGTTAGTAGGCATAATAATTAGTGAGCATATAAAATAAAAGTTTCATTGATTTTAGCTATTAAAATAGCAAGCAATTTTGTAGTTAAGTACTTTTCATACGCTATCACAAAAATCCAAGGATTACTTTTGAATTTTATCCTGTCTTCTCTTACTGAATTGAAGAAATATTGTGAAATAGGAGGCATTTGAAATTATTTTCCATAACACTTTTCAAACATAACTGTAATATCAAGATTGATATTCCAGAAGATATTAACTTCTACATTTGCTATCACAACTTAAAATATCAAATAATTTAACCTACATTGTTTTAAAATCCTCAAATAAATAGAAGAATATTCCTTTCAGTATATGCTTACTGATTATTATGCCTACTGACATCAAATGCCAAATTTTACTAAATGTATAGTTGTGGACCCTGCAAAGCCCCAAGGCCAAGGGGAACTTCTGGGCGGTTGACATAAGCCTGATCCCAGCAGAGTCGCTATGGTGGCAGAGCACAGCCCTGTGTAGGTGTTGGCAGAAATGGGGTGCACGCGGAGCCTTCACCAAGGACCTGGGGCCCTACTTGCTGCAAGGTGTGCCCAGTCCCCTGCTGCCACCCAGTGAGGGCTTCAGCATCAAGTCCCTGCTAGGGGACTCTGGGGAGGAGGCACCCTGGTCCCATAGAGCAGCCCAGCTCCTTCAGGCACGGGGAGCAGTGGGGAGGAGGTGGTGCCCACCCCACCCCTGCCCTCTTCTGAGAGGCCTCTGTGGCCCCTCTGCCCCCTTCCCAGCCCCGTAAGAATGGAGAGGGAGGCTTCCCAGCAGGGAGCCATGGGGCCCTCGACCTTCTCCACAGAGCCTACGGCCTGGTCTCTCCACTTACTGCAGGACACCTCAGTTCCTGGGTGGCTGTCCATTGGGGGACACAGAGCCTCCCTCTAGGGGCAGCTGCTCACCTCCTACTTGCCTATCTACACTCCCAATGTGGTAATGCCCTTGGCACCATCACCCACCTACTGCCCCCAGTGTCCACTATCAACTGGCCCTGCCTACTGGGGGGGTGGCCTCTGAAACCTGAGGGCCCCCAGGACTGCTCTGGGATCTAGATGTCCTCTTCCAGGAGGTGCCACCCAACAAAAGCATCTATGACGTTTGGGTCAGTCACCCTTGGGACCTGGCAGCTCCTGCCCCAGGCTGGTTGCTCTCTTGGTGCAGCCCACGAGGCTCCTAAGGCAGGGGCTCCTCCTCTCTCCACCTCCCACCCCCAGCTTGTTGATAGGGAGCCAATGCCAGGAGGGTGTCTATGACCACAGCAGACTCAAACCACCAGGCAGCAGCCTTGCTAAGTGTCCACAGTATTTACTGGACTACCCCACGCGTGGCTGTGGCCCAGCTGGGCATGACCCTGATCCTGGTCAGTCATGCCTCTGTTTCCCCTATGCCAGAGGCAAGGCTGGAGGAGCAGGGCTGAGTCTGGAATAGCCCTTTCATGTCTCCTCTTCTCAGTCCACCACCCATCCATCACCAGGTGTCACCTCCCCTCCCGTGCTCCAGGCTGGGGGAGGGAGAGCCTAAGGGTAGATCCAGCCTGAAGTCCTGCCCTCTGTCATCTGTCTGGGAAGGAGGTAGCACCTTTTCTGGGGAAAAGGTTAGGGAGTAGACTGGACCCTACATGGTCTTGGTGGGGGGAAGATAACAGGAATTTACATTGTTTTTTTGTTTGTTTGTCTTTTAAAAAAGATAATAAAGTCCTTATACATGATAGGAACTAAAAACTTTGCTGCTTATTATTACAACTTATATGTAAATATATTCTATCATAATTCATTAGCTTTGTTCATCTTTTAACCATGAACCTGAGTAAACAGAACTATAAAAATTATGCAGATGTTAGTTGCTAAAAAATAAATAAGAAACAGTAATATATTAAGAAAAATTATTCCTCATAGTGTTACCTATAAGGGCAGGGAACATTTATATCTGAAGAGCCTGCAAGGCTTGTTCACAGGATTTTGATGCTTTTATGTTGATGTCATTTTATTTTTTATCATTTCAAACTATCCTTTCTCAGGTTTTTACCACGGGATTGACGACAGAAGAAAAATAACTTCGTGTGTGTGTGTGTGTTTGTGTGTGTATTGCTGCATGTGTGTCTATAAGAATATGTAGACAGAAGAAAGCATATGAAAGGATAATTTGTCTATGAATGTCAGAAGACGTGTCACATCTTATTTTTTTCTCTCTATTCTTCCTAATTATTCTAAGATCAAATATGTACCACATATGACAAATCACTGACATACAGCATGAGATTACAAGAAAAGTAGCTCTTCATGTTAGCTTAAGGTTAAATTTGTTTAACTATTAGCTGTAGTGCTTAAATTTACATAATCCACTTACATAAAATAAACTCTCAGTTTATATGGGTTTTAAACTACAAAGAAGGGAAAGGAAGCTGAAAACAAAAAAGTCCTTAGAGAAAATAGATTTATCACTAAGAAGTTTCTTTGTACTCTTTCCAGGTCCACCCCTCTTCCCACCATCTTCACTAAATATGAAAATTCATATGAAGCAATGAAGGAAAAAAATCCTCTATCTTTTGCTTCTTGTCATGATATAGTTACAGTCCATGCTGATTTGTTGAGTTGCCGTGTTCCCCACAAAGTAACACCGGTTCCAATACGCTACTAACATGTAGATTCCCCCATTCTCCTTGTATAAAATCAGTCTCTTGACATTGTTTCCCTATTCTTTCTAAAAGAAATTGCATAGCCAAATTTTATAGGAAGATAAATTTCTGAAGAATTCTACTTCTGAAATTTTAGGAGAATAAAAATGAACTCACAAGTTATTCTATGCAATTGCTTAGTAATACAAATTCTATTCACTAGTAATACTTTAAAGCATAGGGCTCAAGGTACTTGGCTCTACAGTGAATATAAACAAAAATTACTTAAAAAGGTAAAAAAATACTTTTTTTAAAGTAAAAACAAAGTCCTTGGTTAGGTCCTATTTATTACATTCTTTGGTATTCAATAGTTTTTAAAACATTCTATCTTATTAAGAATTTAATAAAAAGGAATCTATAAGAATACTTCTTACCCCTTGATCTTAAACAGCTTAATATGGCTACGTTCTTGAGCTCTTATAATTCTTCCTTAAACTTTAAAGAACTGTACATTCTTTCAGAATCAAATGCTGAGAACACCAAAAGTAAAGATAAAACATTTTCTACTAATATCTTTATCAGTTGAAATTGCTCGTTAGATTATCAGAGTATGAAATTGTTAAATAACAGCAGGCTGATTACTTTTAATTTGCTTCAACAAACAAGAGAGAATCTTCAAAATACAATTCATTGTACATCACCAAAATGTGCACTAACATCAGACTTTCAGAGTACTGGAAAAGTGTTTGTTCCTATTTTTAACACTTATGTTTATTGGACCTCTCATCAACCCCACAATTCCTCCAACTGTAATAAATATTTAGGTTACACAACTATAACTATATGAAACTTTGACTTCTGAAAACTAGTAAAGAACTAATACAAAATATGCTTTGTCCATAATCAATCTGCTTTAGTTTAGATAGTACTTGGATGTCTGGGGTCTTTTTCCTTTCGGCAGGGTATTTGTCTTTGAAGAACACAAAAGCACTACTGGTGACTCAAACAAAATTGATGCAAATGCCTTACAATTCATGTAACATAACTAGGGATATATATTTTGTTATACATCCACTACAACCCCACATACACCCATATACACACACACACACCCATGTTGATTTATTTGTATAGCTGTTATACTATAATGACATTGTTGAGTAATTGCAACAAAGACTGTCCTGCAAAGCCTGAAATATTTACTATCTGTCCCTTTACAGAATACACTTTCTGATGTTGGACTAAAGGAAGAGAATTTAATATTAGAGGAAACTACTACAAATGTGACTCAGAGTGATCTCTAAACTTATGACTAGGGTTATAAGCTGTATCTGATAGTAGTCCATCCTAAACATTCTGTTGGCAATACTACATAGTAGTCGATCAATACTTAACCCACTGTGACCTAAACTGTATTACAGAAAAAATATTCAGGAAGCTACTTGTATTTTTATACCACAGATAAAGATCCAGCTTATATAAACAGTATTGCCAACTCACCTGATTCTACCCCTGGGGCGCTCAGATTGCTCTGACATAAAGCTTGTGCTGCTGAGGCGTGAGGCACTGCTGGTTCGGGAAATGGCGGACACATCACTGACATCACTATCTGATGATTTGGCAGAGACGTTATCACAGCTTCTGTACTGATCTTTATGTATGTTATACTAAAGATTAAAAACAAGAAAGTGTGAGCTCCATCATTAGACCATGGAAAAGACAAAGATGGTGAGATGAATGACTACTTAGCCCACACCAAATAAAGGTGTACCTTCATAAAAGTAGGTGTAGAATCTAAAATAATCCAAATGCTAACATATGATTTCAAGTATAAAAACATTATCCTTTGAGTGGTAAGAGATGGCTTAGGAAGACTGAAATATAAATTAAACACAATCATTAAATGCTTGATTAGAAAATTCATTAAATTATTTGTATACACTTAAAACCTCAAAAGTGTATTATTCATTGTTTTCTAGTACATATGCTTCTCTTTTTTGTTTTCATTTTCATTCTTGTCCATTTTATTCACCTTCTACTTTAGTCAAAGCACAGGCTGAGCATTCCTAATCAAAAAATTCAAAATCTGAAGTGCTCCAAAATCTTTTTGAGCACCGACATGATGCACAAAAGAAATGTTCACTGGAACATTTTGGATTTTCAGATTAGGATGCTCAACTGGAAAATATACAATGTATATGGTACAAATATACCAAAATATGAAAAAAAAATCCAAAATATCAAACACCTCTGGTCCCACACATTTTGAGTAAGGGATGCTTGACCTGTATAGACTGGTTCCATCTGTACATACTTTTTGATACTTTCTGAAACTAGTCAATTTAGTTAAATACTTGGCAAGACATTATAGTGTCTAACATTTCTTAAAAATATATAAATTTTCAAAAACAAGGCCTGATACAGACTGAGTAAAGAGGTAGTGACTGGTCTTTACCTTTCTACTATGGCTTCATTAGACGGTTTCAGATTTAACCTAACTTAGAATCAGAATTAGAATACTGGATCCCTATTAAAATTTCATTGTACGTTATATCTTATATTCAAAGATGTCTTTAAATTTGTCTCTGATATTCATTGCCTAAAATTTTAGGAATCAAGTAAAAGATTAAAATATGCAAAGCTGTCAAAGCAATTATCTACTCTTATTTCTACTTCACTGTCTTATTGTGATGAATCACACAGTGAATAGCTTATGTATTACATATTATTTATATACATGTTATAATTGTAATAAATAGGTTACATAACTATAAATAACTGAAAGATACCTAAAATGTAAGTAGTTCTCTTAGATACTGGAAGGTAAGATACTATAACTTCTTTTGTAAAACAAAATAACATATGGGTGTTTGTTTTTCGCAAGCAATTAATTTTAGATTTATGAGAAATTAAGTATGAAAATATCAAATGTTTATTAAATCTGTAGAAAAAGTCATCTATCCTTTGTGATGTTCCATGTCAGAGGAATTTTAATGAATTTGAACTATCTTGCCAAAACATACTAAATTAACTGATGCTACAACCTGGGTGTATATGTACTAAAAAGAAGATTAGACAATAACACTTAAAAAATTATCCTAGAGAAAGGTCTCATGTTTATTCAATAATTTCTTATATGAGAGTAGTTTACGATTGAAACATTTAAATGTGAGTTTCGTTTTTGTTTTTGGAGACACATTCTCCCCTGTTGCTCAGGGTGGAGTGCAGTGACGTGATCTTGGCTCACTCCAACCTCTGCCTCCCAGATTCAAGCAATTCTCCTGCCTCAGCCTCCCAAGTAGCTGGGACTACAGGCGCAGGCTGCCACACCTGGCTAGTTTTTTGTATTTTAGTAGAGATGGGGTTTTACCGTGTTACCCAGGCTGATCTTAAACTCCTGAGCTCAGGCAATCCACTCGCCTTGGCCTTCCTGAATGTGAGTTTCATTTCTTTGCCTCTCATGTGTATGTGTTCGTAAAATAATTTCATATCAGACATGAAAATAATTCCCAATATATAGGATATATATACAATTATTTTTCCCAAGGATTTTTCATAACTGTGTGATTTATCTCTCAAGGTCATATGCCAAATTAGAATTTAAAGGAAATTCATATATGTTATTGTATCTAAACTGAGCTATATTTATATGATTTCATGTTTGATCTAAAATTAATGTGATTTAAGATAATGTACTGAAAGCAATGTGACAATATGGTTTACCAGCAAAATCAGTTATATTTAATAACATGATTCTGACTGACACAATTCATTTTAATCAGATCTGTTTTCAGTTTACAGGTATATGTGCTAAAAATTCAATTATGTTTACAGAGTAAAACCTGAATTTAACACTGTTGCTGCATTACAAACACAACTCCTATATTGTTGGTTTTCTGAAACACTGTGCTAAAAGAGAGATGCTATGTAATTATAGTTTCCAAATGTATTGGAATGATACCTTGCCCATGACAGAACATAAAATATTCTCTGTTCCAGGTGTCAGTATTGTGCTGACACCCAGAGCAAATGCTCCCCTTATTTGATATTTGACAATATTAAGCAATGTACACTAAAGCATATAGGTATGTGAATGTATATGAAAATATTTTTCCAACTAAAGTATTTTTAGTTGGAAATAAGCCAAAAGATGGCTTTACTTAAGCCACCTTTTCTTCAACCTTTTTGTATACAGACCTTGGTTATTCCAGAAAGTGGACAAAAAGGGATTTCAAAAATTATGCCATAATAAATTGTTCTACATTGAGATAAAGAACAATCTATCATTCTGATATGATATCACAGTTTTAATCACATTGATTATTTGAAGAAAGTGAAATACTTTTATATTCACTTTTAACTATTTAATATGTTAACATTTTAATCACTTTGAATTTCATCAGGCATGATCTGTTAAATTTCAAATGTAACAATTTAATATTTTAATGCAAATACATAAAATATATTTTGAAGAACATAATTCCTCAGGAGGAATTTATACCGATCCTACAGAGGGAAAATAAGTCATTGATGTGAGAGAAATAATAAAATACTACTATTCTTAGAAGTAAGTAATAATAAACACTCTTCAGCTACCTACAAAACCCATCACATCACTCTTGGTTGCTGTTCTTGGGTTACAGAAACATAAACATTCTTTAAATTGTGAGTGCCTAAATGTGATTTCACTTCCTTATTATGAATTTCACTTCATCATTAAGGCATGCAACTCTGTATAACACCAATAAAAAAATAGAATGGTGACACATTTCAAGGATACCTAAGCAGCATCATTGTGCTTTTTCAAAAGCAAAGTTAGTGCTAATTCCTTACTCAGGATGGATGTTAGGGTCATTTAATCTTCTAAAAGAGGTACTAGGTTTCAAGAAGCATCTCAGGAATTATAGCTGTCTGACAATGTTTTGCCCTGAAAAAAGTCCAGCTCTACTAGTGGTTGATTAAAAGTATTCTGAGAATGGTTAACTAACTTCTGCTTGGTATAAATTTCAACTAAGGTTTGTAGCTTCATCCAAAATGTCAAATGGATTAAGATACTAAAAAAGAGTCAGTAAAAGACTAAAGTTCAAAATTTAATCAATATAAAATTTGTGCCAATACTGGCTCTTAATTATAGCCATAAAATAGATCTTTGTAAAATAGTTATAAAATACGTGATGTAAAATAATAAAAATGAAAAAGATAATTTCTCAAGTATATGCAAAAGGTCTGAATTAACAAAAATGGCTACTGAAAACAAAAAATTCTATTGTGTTAGTATATAATATAAATATTAGAGATGTGGAGAGTATTTTATCTTCTACTTGACATATAAGAAAACGTTAATCATTTATTTTATCTTATATAATTTCCTATCCTATATTCTTACAAGTTTTTAAAGCTACCATAACTTTGATCTCATATTTAGCTATTATAATTTTATTTAACATAGTAGTATCTATTCAGTAAGAGTCATAGTACTATATCTGAAAGTAATAGGTTTTAAAATATTCAAATACAATAAGAGAGAGGAAAGGAAAAAGGGTGCCTGTGCAAAGGAGGGAGGAAGGACAGAATATGCTAATTTAATTTTTATGTAAATTGAAAGCCACATGGGAACCTAGAGTAATGTGTTCATTTCAATGATATAAGTAGAACAAAGTCATTCCCTAAGTCCCAAATCCATTGTTCTAGGCCTCTTCACTATACAGACAGGCTCTACTAATTTTAATACAAATTTTAATAAATTACCTCTTTGCTTCTGAGCCCCCGTTTTCATAAATTTGGTAAATAAGTGAGCTGGAGTAGATTTTGAGGTATTTTCAAGTTTTTAATGTTATGAGTCAGAGAATTTGGAGTCTGCCAAACAAGATACACCTACCTTTGGTTTACTATGACTATTAGTGGGGGTTTAGACTTCTGAGTACTTCATTTCATTGATTTTCTGGATCGACTAATTAATGATTAGAGTCCCAGCTCAGGATGATCCAGAAAGGCTTTCAGTATCTTACCCTGATTCTTTACTTGCCTCTTTCTTGTTTCCTATACTGGCTCTACCTCTCCTTGCTGTTCTATTTGACCTCATCTTTTGAAATAAAGCTAAGAAACTGATAAAAACTGTCAGCTTAAAAGGAGCATTTCCAGTTTAAAGAAACTTTCAAATAACTGCATCCAACTGTAGAGGGAAAATAAAACCCCAAATTACCCTGCCGTCTAATTCAAACTGCATTTGTAGTAAGAAAACAAAAACAATGATGATATCTATGAAGACAGATAAATAGGCTGATTAGGTGATAATACCATAAATAACAAGTTGCAGAGAAGATAAATCTGTACAGAGCTGAAATAGCCAATACTATGGGACATCAAGTTACTTTGCTTACTATTTTTTTGGTAAGACTCTTAGGGAGTTGGGCATCACCAATCACAGTGACCCTCCGCACTGTATCATTTGGAAGCCCTTCTGCATCTAACCTAACACATAAAGTGATAGACTGTATCAAACACACATGCCTCTATGGCAGTCCTGGTGATAAATCATATTTTGTAGCTACCTCTTTTTTTTTTTAGTCACAGAATATCTGGAAAGATAATGAACCACTTCCACTGCTTAAAAATAAGTAGGTTTTTCTAGGTCCATATTTCAAGCTAATAATATTAATTTAGTGTAGCTTTATTTACTTTTGATTTCTAATAGCTTATTACTTCCAAAAGAGTTTGGTGATATTAAATTACAACAAAGGTCGACCTATAATGGCTGCTGCTACTTTTGTAGTATTCTATAAAGAAAAAAGGCTTTTAAATAAACCAGATATTATATTTGAAATTACTTTATAAAGAACAAAAATCTATGCTATTTTATTTAAAATTATCAGATGTTAGCAGTTTATAAACTCCTTAGTGTTTCCTTAGAAAATATTATTGAAATAAAAATTAAATGCTTATTGGCACTTAAAACTGTGTAAATTTCAGTTTCTAGAAGTTTGAAATCAGTTACTTTTCTTACTAAAGACAGAGCAGTAAGAAATCTCATATTACATAATTTTTATCATTCACAAATATCAATAGTCAAATATCAATCCAAAGTTGTATTTAAGACTATAAATATATACCTTAATATCTTAAATGCAATATTTAAATGATGTTCAAGCAACAAAATGGCTTCATATATCTTGCTTATTTATGTGAATTTGACTAATGCTAATCAATCATCAAGTGATTTTAATATCAAATATTTATATATTTTTAGAAAAAAATCAAATCCAAGTTAATATTTCAATGAAGTTATATCATATGAAAATATTAAGAGGAAAGAGGGTTTTTTTTCCGGCTTTGGTAGAAATTATGGTGCAGGACTATTATTTAATGATACCTTTTCTTATTTTTTTTTATTTTTATTTTTTAGATGGAGTCTCGCTCTGTCACCCAGGCTGGTGTGCAGTGGTGTGATCTCAGCTCACTGCGACTTCTGCCTTCCAGGTTCAAGGGATTCTCCTGCCTCAGCCTCCCAAGTAGCTGGGATTACAGGCGCACACCACCACGTCTGGCTAATTTTTGTATTTTTCAGTAGAGATGGGGTTTAACCATGTTGGCCAGGCTGGTCTTGAACTTCTGACTTTAGGTGATGTGCCCACCTTGGCCTTCCAAAGTGCTGGGATTATAGGCGTGAACTACTGCGCCCGGCCCAAATGATACCTTTTCTTATATAATTCGGTGCTTTCTAATCCTGTCTGGTATAGACACTACACATTTTTAAAAGGGAAACTATTTGTTGGATACTACTAATTTTACCTTGGAATACTGCTCGCGATCAAGTTCTTGACTAGAACCAGACCCTGTTGTCTGCTTAAATCGATGCACTTTCATTTTCATCTGTCTTGTTCGCTCCTCCACTACTAAGCTTGCTGCAAAAACACATAATGGAAGCCTATTAAAACACATGAAGAACCTTTCAGGAACTGAATGGTTTAAGATTTCAATGCTTTTGAAATGACTTCAATTAAATAAAATTTAGAAATAACACATGATTAATAAATTAAACAAAATGCAGAATACACAGTACTAGCAACTGTTAATCTAAAGATGAACATGATTCAAATTACATAGAATGGGGAATGTAAATGTTAGTAACAAAATACACTTTATTTCTTGATTTTATATGACATATTTTCAATTTCCTTCATAAATGATTATGTGAAACCAAATTTAATTGTAAAAATATGTTTTCAATTTAAACAACTGTTTGTTGCATGTACATATATAAAGAAAACAAGTATGCATACTTAAAACATCACACATATATGCACATGCTTACATGCATGCACACACCCACTTAACACCCTCGGCTAACAGTAGTCACCTAAAAATTGCTTTAATTAATAAGTATCTACTTTACTGAGGCATTCTTATAAATCGTTAATTTCCGTCAGTGGCTTCTCATGACTTTGTCAGTCCTTAAAACGGACTTACTAAAAGATTAGCTCGCTATTTCTCACGGCTATATCTGGACCACATACATAAAATTTGTAAGTTTGAAAACGAATACATGACTTTTAGCCCTTTAATTTATAATACGTAAAGAATGCTTTTAAGCTTTTATCAACCTCCTAAGTAGCACAGGAGGGCAAGAATTGCAGCCTTTGATAAAGTATGAATTGTTCTAAGTTAGAATCTACCATCAGCAACATCACTTCAAAACCCTGCCTTTAAATTTTGCATTTTTACAAATGAAAGAGAAAGAAACAGCTAAGGTACGGTCATGTGTAGGGTAAACGATTCAAAAGCTTATACTTATGTTGTATGAGACCTATGTTTACTTTATACAACATTTGCCAACTTCCCAGACAACTCAACTTCTGCAACAAGTGTTCAGATTTTTAAGTTGTAGGGCTGTGTGTGTGTGAGTGCACACACATGTATGTGTATGGAAAATTGTTTATTGGTGACTGATGTACTGGGAGCTTTTGCCAAGAGACTAATGGTTTATGAGTTAATGGAAATGTTGACATGTCTGATTGACTTGGCTGCTGATTTTATGTCTTACAAGGAGTTCATAAAGGCATTTGCTGACAATTTTTTCCATTGCAATGACTAAATGTGGCCTACTATCCTTGATTATAAAACGCCAACACATACTTTAAAAAAAGAAATCAATCTGTAACTTTTATTGTGTTCAAGTGCAGACCAATAGCACAAGAGATAATAAAATTGGGAATTTGTGGCTAAGTGTTTTAATCATACTTTTAGCACTAAATTATAAAATGTTTCACTTTGTTTCAATTCAGTAGATAACCAATCTCAAATCCCTAACAACCCTTAGTTATGCAAACTAAGCAACGATACACCCCTGCTTTAATAATGTTGACTTCAGAGATAATAAATTGTGACTATTGTTACCATTACAGGATAGTTCATTGGAGAGCTTGAGAAATGTGATTCAGAAATTCATTACTTTGCTTTGAGTTTTGAGTAAGTCAAATGGACTGCAAATTTAGTTCTGCTCTATAATTAAAGCTTAAAGCAACTCAAAACAATCTCAATTTGCAATAAAAACAGACTTAAATGGTGTTAGCTTAACTATTCTCATAAAATAATATTAACTTTGCTTAAAACTATGTTGACACTGATTAGCCCACAGCTTTGCAATCTTTTAGTGCCATGTAATTTTCAGGGTAGATGGTTACTTAGACACTGATAATTATATCCCAATAGCTACTGGCCAGGAGCAGTCTGACACAGATCTAGGGACTGAATCTTGCTAGGACAAAACTTCATTTCTCTAAACATTAATAGGATTACTTAGCTTATGCTATGGCTGCACTTAAATCTTTATTTGCAAAATGTAAAACTAAATCATAAAAAGACAGTGGTAACATAACTAAAATGAATCTAAAAATGGTTCTAAATTATTTCATTTACCTCCCTCAAATCATTACTATACTATATTTATTCCCAATGAAGTTAAAACTGACCTTATTTAATCTGTGAAAGTAAAAAATAATCTCCAAATTAACATTATTATTCAAAATAATGAGTAGACTCCCTTGACTCTCCATCAAAGATGTAGTTGCTACGCTATCCTCACCGCTTGCTCTCAGATTCCAGCAACAAAACCAAAATGCCAATAGCTTACAATTATTTACTCTTAGCAAAAAGCCAGATAATTACATAATATCACACACATTTTTGTAGTACTTTTCATTATTTCCCAGTGACATGTGCCTTAGTGCATATTCTGAAATAACTGTTTATACAAGTTATTGTGCTTCAGTAAAAGTGTTTTCAAAATCACTGAAAAATCTTCAGTGTAAACGTGGAGATTCTCTAACTTTGCTAAAGATCTTACATGATTTCCATTTTTATTTTTCAACTATATATCTAGAATAAAATGACATTATTTCTGGATTACAGATGTGTTGAGCCAAATATTAAGACGAATTTAGAAAATAAGATAATCACCACAAATTTGAACAAGAAGGCATGATTCCAATAAGTTATATGATTTATGTGGAGAATAGTAGTAACGAGTAAAAGTTAATTGAAAGGTGATTAACACTCCACTGTCAACATTAGACAGATCAACAAGACAGAAAGTTAACAAGGATATCCAGGAATTGAACTCATCTCTGCAGCAAGCAGACCTAATAGACATCTATAGAACTCTCCACCCCAAATCAACAGAATATACATTCTTCTCAGCACCACATCGTACTTACTCCAAAATTGACCATATAATTGGAAGTAAAGCACTCCTCAGCAAATGTACAAGAACAGAAATTATAACAAACTGTCTCTCAGACCACAGTGCAATCAAACTAGAACTCAGGACTAAGAAACTCAATCAAAACCGCTCAACTACATGGAAACTGAACAATCTGCTCCTGAATGACTACTGGGTACATAACGAAATGAAGGCAGAAATAAAGATGTTCTTTGAAACCAATGAGAACAAAGATACAACATACCAGAATCTCTGGGACACATTTAAAGCAGTGTGTAGAGGGAAATTTATAGCACTAAATGCCCACAAGAGAAAGCAGGAAAGATCAAAAATTGACACTCTAACATCGCAATTAAAAGAACTAGAGAAGCAAGAGCAAACACATTCGAAAGCTAGCAGAAGGCAAGAAATAACTAAAATCAGAGCAGAACTGAAGGAGATAGAGACACAAAAAACCCTCCAAAAAATCAATGAATCCAGGAGTTGGTTTTTTGAAAAGATCAACAAAATTGACAGACCACTAGCAAGACTAATAAAGAAGAAAAGAGAGAAGAATCAAATCGACGCAATTAAAAATGATAAAGGGGATATCACCACCGACCCCACAGAAATACAAACTACCATCAGAGAATACTATAAACGCCTCTACGCAAATAAACTGGAAAACCTAGAAGAAATGGATAATTTCCTGGACACTTACACTCTTCCAAGACTAAACCAGGAAGAAGTTGAATCCCTGAATAGACCAATAGTAGGCTCTGAAATTGAGGCAATAATTAATAGCCTACCAACCAAAAAAAGTCCAGGACCAGATGGATTCACAGCTGAATTCTACCAGAGGTATAAGGAGGAGTTGGTACCATTCCTTCTGAAACTATTCCAATCAATAGAAAAAGAGGGAATCCTCCCTAACTCATTTTATGAGGCCAACATCATCCTGATACCAAAGCCTGGCAGAGACACAACAAAAAAAGAGAATTTTAGACCAATATCCCTGATGAACATCGATGCAAAAAACCTCAATAAAATACTGGCAAACCGGATTCAACAACACATCAAAAAGCTTATCCACCATGATCAAGTGGGCTTCATCCCTGGGATGCAAGGCTGGTTCAACATTCGCAAATCAATAAACATAATCCAGCATATAAACGGAACCAAAGACAAGAACCACATGATTATCTCAATAGATGCAGAAAAGGCTTTTGACAAAATTCAACAGCCCTTCATGCTAAAAACGCTCAATAAATTCGGTATTGATGGAACGTACCTCAAAATAATAAGAGCTATTTATGACAAACCCACAGCCAATATCATACTGAATGGGCAAAAACTGGAAAAATTCCCTTTGAAAACTGGCACAAGACAGGGATGCCCTCTCTCACCACTCCTATTCAACATAGTGTTGGAAGTTCTGGCTAGGGCAATTAGGCAAGAGAAAGAAATCAGGGGTATTCAGTTAGGAAAAGAAGAAGTCAAATTGTCCCTGTTTGCAGATGACATGATTGTATATTTAGAAAACCCCATTGTCTCAGCCCAAAATCTCCTTAAGCTGATAAGAAACTTCAGCAAAGTCTCAGGATACAAAATTAATGTGCAAAAATCACAAGCTTTCTTATACACCAGTAACAGACAAACAGAGAGCCAAATCATGAATGAACTTCCATTCACAATTGCTTCAAAGAGAATAAAATACCTAGGAATCCAACTTACAAGGGATGTAAAGGACCTCTTCAAGGAGAACTACAAACCACTGCTCAGTGAAATAAAAGAGGACACAAACAAATGGAAGAACATACCATGCTCATGGATAGGAAGAATCAATATTGTGAAAATGGCCATACTGCCCAAGGTAATTTACAGATTCAATGCCATCCCCATCAAGCTACCAATGAGTTTCTTCACAGAATTGGAAAAAACTGCTTTAAAGTTCATATGGAACCAAAAAAGAGCCCGCATCTCCAAGACAATCCTAAGTTAAAAGAACAAAGCTGGAGGCATCACGCTACCTGACTTCAAACTATACTACAAGGCTACAATAACCAAAATAGCATGGTACTGGTACCAACACAGAGATATAGACCAATGGAACAGAACAGAGTCCTCAGAAGTAATACCACACATCTACAGCCATCTGATCTTTGACAAAGCTGAGAAAAACAAGAAATGGGGAAAGGATTCCCTATTTAATAAATGGTGCTGGGAAAATTGGCTAGCCATCAGCAGAAAGCTGAAACTGGATCCTTTCCTTACTCCTTATACGAAAATTAATTCAAGATGGATTAGAGACTTAAATGTTAGACCTAATACCATAAAAACCCTAGAAGAAAACCTAGGTAATACCATTCAGGACATAGGCATGGGCAAGGACTTCATGTCTAAAACACCAAAAGCAATGGCAACAGAAGCCAAAATTGACAAATGGGATCTCATTAAACTAAAGAGCTTCTGCACAGCAAAAGAAACTACCATCAGAGTGAACAGGCAACCTACAGAATGGGAGAAAATTTTTGCAATCTACTCATCTGATAAAGGGCTAATATCCAGAACCTACAAAGAACTCAAACAAATTTACAAGAAAAAAACAAACAACCCCATCAAAAAGTGGGCAAAGGATATGAACAGACAGTTCTCAAAAGAAGACATTCATACAGCCAACAGACACATGAAAAAATGCTCATCATCACTGGCCATCAGAGAAATGCAAATCAAATCCACAATGAGATACCATCTCACACCAGTTGGAATGGTGATCATTAAAAAGTCAGGAAACAACAGGTGCTGGAGAGGATGTGGAGAAATAGGAACACTTTTACACTGTTGGTGGGATTGTAAACTAGTTCAACCATTATGGAAAACAGTATGGCAATTCCTCAAGGATCTAGAACTAGAAGTACCATATGACCCAACCATCCCATTACTAGGTACATACCCAAAGGATTATAAATCATGCTGCTATAAAGACACATGCACACGTATGTTTATTGCAGCACTATTCACAATAGCAAAGACTTGCAATCAACCCAAATGTCCATCAGTGACAGACTGGATTAAGAAAATGTGGCACATATACACCATGGAATACTACGCAGCCATAAAAAAGGATGAGTTTGTGTCCTTTGCAGGGACATGGATGTAGCTGGAAACCATCGTTCTCAGCAAACTATTGCCAAGAACAGAAAATCAAACACTGCATGTTCTCACTCATAGGTGGGAACTGAACAATGAGATCACTTGGACTCGGGAAGGGGAACATCACACACCGGGGGCCTATTATGGGGAGGGGGGTGGGGGGAGGGATTGCATTGGGAGTTAAACCTGATGTAAGTGACAAGTTGATGGGTGCTGACGAGTTGATGGGTGCAGCACACCAACATGGCACAAGTATACATATGTAACAAACTTGCACGTTATGCACATGTACCCTAGAACTTAAAGTATAATAATAATAATAAAAATAAATAAATAAATTTGGATCTCAAAATTCCTTAAATCTTTCACATTTCTCTCCATGCTCCTTGAAATTAAAATGAATTTGAAATTTCAAATGTTTGTGTTTGTAGGCAAAAAATAATTTATATTAATATACTGGTAAACCTCCTAATATTTTCAAGCATTAGATGAAATATGACTGTAAAAGGACAGAAATAAGTAGAAGTTTTATAATATTAAAATATTAATGTAAAATTATTTTTTAACAAGTTCAGCTCATATAAGTATCAAAGTTGACACATGATAACATCTGGACAGGATATTTAAGCCTGTCTAGTTAACTAAGATGTGCTATCATATTTTATGAATGAAAAAATTAGTGTCTCTGCTTATTCGCTGCATAGCAACAGAATGAGAGTTCCATGATAGTGCAGTCCCATTCTTGTTCCAGTAATCTCTCAGGAAGGGCAGTGATAAATGACCGCTTATTTGGAAGTTGTCAGGTAGACTGAAGAATATAAATGACACACCTCCTATGTCTCAGTTATTGACTGCAGCAAAATAAAAAGAGCTGAGATTAACAAGAAAAGCTGAAAAACGTTTAGCTAATAGAATCAGTATAGACTATACCAAGACTTAATAGGAAGATCAGATCTTAAATATTTAAGGTATAAACTATGTCTTAAAATATATCAAGAAAGATGGTTTATTTGAAAATTCAAAAATACAATACTAGTCTCTGCTCACAGTTTTTTTAGACTTCAGAGAAACAGGAATTGTTTATGTGGATAAGCATTCTGCATATACCTGGAATAAATGTGGCAAAATAGTAAGAACCTAGGAATGGGAATTACTAGGCATAGATTTACAGCCCTAGATCCATCACCATTCATCAGTTCCTCAATGTTCCTTTGATCAATTTCTGATATATCCCTCCATTACAGAGTTTTTATCTGTAAAAAGAAGAGACTGCTCAGAGAACCCTCCAGCAGTTATAGTCTATGATTCTATAGTATTTCAATAGGGTATTGTTAAAATATTTATTTTTTCTTATTTGCAAAAAATAGGAATCTCAATGACTTTGTCTCTTGCTTTATTACCTAATTTCCAGCATTTTAAAATTTGCCAATTTACTATAGGTGTTATGAGGGAAAAAAATCACCAGTTGTATTTTACACCACTATTTTCTATCATGTTCTTTTCCCAATTTAAAAAATATCTGTTCAGGATTGATTCCAGGAACCCCCCACCACATGTGCCAAAATTCACGGATTCTCAAGTTTCTTATATAAAATGGCATAATATCTGTATATTACCTAAGCACCCCATCTCATATACTTTCATCTCTAGGTTACTTATAAGAGCTAATACAAGGAAAATGTCATGCAAACAGTGCCTATATGTATTTTTCTAAATCTATCCCTTTCATATTATTAAATGGCTTATGACTTAAAAACATCTCAAAAATCTGTCATACTGTATTGTTTACAGAATAATGACAAGAAAAAAAATAGTCTGTACATATTCAGTACAGATGCAACCAATCATTTTTTCCCTGAAAGATTTTTGATTCATGGTTGGTTGAAGCCACCATCGTGGAAACCATGGATGCTGTGGGCCAACTGCAATGTTTTATTTTCATGTTGATCCTTATTTTTGGAGTCATGCAAACATAGTGAGAAACTTTGATGTAATGCATATCCAACTTCCACATTTTGACACATATATATATACTATAAATAAAGATTAAATGTTTAAAATATTTTGACTACATAGAAATGCCCTAGTTCGGGCACATTTTCTTGGAATAAAATGACCCCTTTCAACTTGTAAGTGTAAAAATGTTCCAAGTAGTCTCCCTTTTTGTCTTATATAATTCTCTTGGATGTTAAGGATTATGTTATAATAATGTAAACAATAAAAGAACATCTACCCAGCATCTACCAATAAAATAAACATCTACCCATCATCTACCAATAAAACATACATCTACCAGCATGAGACACAGAAAATGCAATAAGTGAATAACACATAAGTGAAAATACCACATTGCCTTATGGACTTTTAAAGCAAAGTTCCTATGTTTAGATAAGTGAAATTGAACATTGGCATTGGCGAAAGAGGCAATTTGTATATATAATCACTCAAGTCTCACTGCAGCCAAAACTACAAGACCATCTCCTGTTTTAGCGTACTTATGCCCATTGAACTATATAAATTGAAGCTCAGGATGTCCAACTCCAGACATAATTTCTCAATGTAAAAACTGCCAATTCCCAGAGTGTCACTGAAAATACTAGTCATTGACAAGTAAGAAAGTCAGGCTCTTATAAAAAAATTTGTTATATACCTTGTCCTTTAGGGTTACACAAAGTTAAACAGCTTTTAAAAGCATGTTTAGGTTTTGAGAGTGAACACTATCTCCCATAAGATGCGCTTCAAATACAATTTTTATAAAAAGCAACCTGTGTAATTAAGCCTTCTCTGGGGGATAACAAAACCAATCACAGAGGAAGTCATGTTGTTTATACCAAGTGATATCTAAAATATTTAGCCATAATTTCTCATTACTCCAATAATACTAATGGATCCAGAGTCTATCCTTAAAGACTTGATTGGCACAATTCTGCTAAATTCAAATTTGATTTTTGAAAGTCTTTTCCTGTGTTTTACAATATTTGGGGAACATATACAACTTCAGAGAAAATATATCAAAGAGCCCGTTCATGGGTTCATGGTTAGACATCCATTCTCCCTCAATTAGGTCTCTCTTCCAAGTTGCGTCTTGGTTAATATGTGTTAAAGCCTTTGAAGCTTTAAAAGCCTGTGATACTATAAATAAACACATCTGAATCACCAAATGGGAAAACAGGGTCAAAAGCATTACTTCTGAATTTTTCTAATCAATCTGCTTAACCCTCTGGATTCCTGAAGTTTAAAGAGAAGGCTAGAATGACAATATACTCATGAGATTATGCAAAAAAAAAAAAAAAAAAAAAAAAAAAAGAAAAGAAATGGATAAATTACTTTTCCTAATAGAGCTCTAAATATTATGAGTAAATATTCTTAAAGATTCATAATAAGTGTTCAGGAGAAGCAATGCCCAGGAATATTAAGAAACTTGTATTTTCAAAATCTTAACACACAATAACAGAAAATGATTCACCTGGCCCAATATGCATCTACCACTAATAATAAAAATGTAAATAAAACTGAGACCTTTGCTACTTAATGACAGTTAAAAGAATGCTGATTCTGAAAAATGCAAAAATTGGTTTACTTATTTTAAAAAGAGTACATAATTTGTTCTTAGAGTGTTTCCCAACCACAGTATGCTATTGAAATGTGCTTAATTTTTATTTACACAACTGTACAAAAAATTACCAAAATTAATATTTTTCACTTCTTTACTTGAATTCCACTAAAGTTAATGCTCATAAGTTTTGCGGAAAATATAGTTTGCATAACTTAGCATTCAAACTGTTCTTACTGACATTTAAAAAAGGAAAGCAAAGTTAACTTATTAGAGAACTTATTAAAGAAACCTGGTACTTAAAAATATAGTTGATTAGAGACAATCCTAATGATCTAGTTACAATCTCTAAGATCTAGTTACAATAATTATTACATATTTTATTAGTGAACAGAGAAGCAAAAAGGACCAAAATGCTATTTATTTTGTTCCTATAAATAATTTACTTACTTTAATTGCCTTTCATTTTCCATGTGTATAAATTACACACCATTATGATAAAGGAAATTCATATTTGTAGAAAAGATAATATGATGTGTTTTGTTATGATTCAAAATTGCTCCCAAGAGCCAAGAACTTAATGCATTTAAAAAATTCTATCTAAAGGCATATAAATCATAAATTTATTATGACAATAACATTTTTTCTCACCTTGAAGTCATTTAATTTCTGGTTCAGTTTTGATCTTCTTATATCATTATTTCGATGCCCCCAAACTACATTCATGGGCTCTTTAAAACTGTCCAAGAAATGTAGCAGAGAGGGAAAAATTGGCTTACTTTTAGAATGAATAATTTAAAATAGGCCTATAAAGCAGTTTGTGAAGACTAAAATGATATGGTCTTTAAGCTGTCAACATAAAAGAGGGAGTTAAAATGTAAACAAAGTACTATGAACATTTATAGTTCCTTGGTTAACTTTTCAAGCCAAAGGATGTGTTATCTTTGTTAACTTTGTTAACTTTCAAGCCAAAGGATTTGTTATCTGTATGTCAATTGGAGGAGCAGGCCAAATGTAGAAGGTTTAACTGAGAGATGCAAAACTGAATCAATAAGGAAAGGGAGGAAAAACTAAGTGGGCCTCTCCAAAATCCCAGTGTTGAGTGGTGATTGTTACAGGAACATTGTGTGGGGCACAGAACATGGGCTGTGGATTCAAAATCTGGTTTTGCCTCACAGCAGCTTTGTTACCTTTGGCATTCAACTTAACCTCTTTCCCTCGATTTCAATAAAATGGGGTGAAAAAAACCTTCCTTGCAGTTGTATATGTGTTACTATAATTATGTGGTGATGCATGCAAAGCAGGTACTCAGTAAATGCTGTCTGAATGTTGAAGAGCCTACAGAGCAAAGTGGATGAGAACAAGTTCCCTGGAGAGGGATTTCTGTCTCGTTTCCTATTCTATCATTTATAAAATGAAATACTGACTGACAAGGGGCCAAGTTTTTAATCTAACTTTTAACTTTTCAGCAGGAAAATAAGCATAGTAATAGTCAGATCTCAGGTTGTTGTGAAAATATAATGAGATAAATATGTAACACTTTTAGTAGAGTCACTGACATATAGTAAGTGCTCAATATAGCCTATCTACCATTAGTAATGTTTTCAGTATTTTACACTTCTCTTTATGTGACTTTACAAACATATGCTGGAAAATTAATAGACTGGTTCCCTATAGGGTAACCAACCATTCTTGTTTGCTTAGAAGTGTCCCAGTTTTAGCACTGAAAGTCTTGCATCTTGGGAAAACTCTCAGTCCCTGACAAACTGGAACCACTGGTTGTCCTACAAGTTCATCTACAGTTAATCAAAAACAAACCGTGACTAATGAACCCCTTATCTTGCGTACTGGTCTTCATTTATCCGGGATTTACTCACGATAACCTGAATTCTCTAATGAGAGAGATCCCAGTAAAGATAAACTTCAGCTCACAGAAGTGGGATTTCTATGCTGTGAACTCTTCCTTTCTTTTGGTCTATGTGAGCTTAAAATATGATTTTAATGAAATTTCTTGAGCTTGCTTCTATCCTTTCGAGGTTTTGAGAGCCATGTTCAGTGGCTAAAGTGTGCCATCTTAAATCCCTAAGGAGAGGCGCAGCATCCTTTTTCTGACCTATACCTTGCTGAATGCATTTTGGGATGTGCTTCTTTGGTTGTTTCTAAAAATGAGGTCTATTCTGTGAGGCATTTCTACATCCTGTTTCCAAGGAATGCTTGGAAGGGTGATGACACCTCTCAGCCAGGACACACTGACTATATAAAAACATAAATTGACATGCTCTGCAGAGAGGCCCTAAATGTGCATATTTCATGCAGACTTTACGTTATACTTATGGATTTTGTTTTGTTTTATTTAGCTAAGTACAGCTTTTCCTAGTAATATATATGGAAAGAGCTCTAAATGAAGAATTATTATATTTTTCTTTCTTTTGGATAAAGGAATTAGGTCATGGCCATTTCTAATATGAATCTAATACTTTTAGCACACTAAAATTTATCTTGCAAATCCAACTACATTCTTCTGCACTTAAGTAAAATTACATTGGTCATTCTTGTACTACTGAATCTAATGTTGTGTTTCCAATATCTGACGTAAAAATGCAGGATGGCTAGAAATCTATGCAAAATCTATGGCCAAAACATCTTGATCTCATTGAATTTTTAAATTTTTAATTAATATATGTATTGCCTAATATATCAGACACTATGCCAGAATAATATATATGTATAGTGCCTGAATATAAATATTGTTAAATACATTTTTATAAATACAGATTAAATATGTAACTGAAAATGTTCTCTTTGTAATACTGAGATACATAACACATAACTAGATACACTAAGAGTGAGAAATAATATATTTGGGATTTGTACTTACTAAAATAGGATACACCAACATGTAGTGGAAAAGGTCAAAAGTAAAAAGATCTGGGTTTGTAGTTTACTACTGAAGAGCAGTTTGGGCAAATGTCATAATCTCTCTAAACTTGTTTCCTTATTCATAAAATAGGAATGATGCTATTTTCAGAACTAGCTTTGCGTTAATTTGTTGTTACTATGGACAACAAATTAATTCAAATCGTTAGTCCACTTTCAAATATTGAGAAAATGTACTTTTATTAAATTATACAGAATTACACAATTATTAAATATAATTAACCTTATCACATTAAGCTGAAAACGTATGTTCAAATAGTTAATCATCAGGCCAACAGCAACTCTGAACAGAAAATGGTGTGGGCAGCATATGACTGTG
The DNA here is from genome assembly GCF_003255815.1 of Theropithecus gelada. Classification (NCBI taxonomy): domain Eukaryota; kingdom Metazoa; phylum Chordata; class Mammalia; order Primates; family Cercopithecidae; genus Theropithecus; species Theropithecus gelada. The sequence goes on along the minus strand of NC_037671.1, from coordinate 71,272,850 downwards.
GGGGGAATCCTGCAACCTATTTGAAATTCAAGTGCAAAGACCAAAAGTGTTGAATGGTTTTCCTCTCCTATGACTCTCAGAAAGATAAAATTAATGGGTATTTTAACAGTATTGAGGCAAACCAAAGTAACATTTAGGCAGCAGCTTCTCAGATGTATGACTGCAGCCAGGGCCAGAACATTCACTAAGGTTACTGCTATCTGGAAAGTAAAATCCAGAGATTTTCTACTTTTACCAGGTATCACCCTGAATAGAAGAATTAAATCTTTTATCTATGAGAGCAGGGGAATGCAAACAAACAGAAACAAAGAAAATGTCATTTTCCAAGGAGAGTTGTTTTCTAGTTGTCAGTGTAGATAAATTAAAAAAAAAAAACAAACATTAATTTTAAATAATTTTTTTAAAAAAAACATTAATTTTAAAGTAATCTCTTTGATGTAAACATAGAATATGAAATAATTAATATCAAATACACTACAAAGTCATTTCAGGAAAATAGCTACCTGTTAATTTTGCTCATTATTTCAATAAATACCGTTATATAACTCTTGTATATTATTTTTAAAAGTAACAATATTAAATGGTTAAAAAGTTATGTTAATATTTACCTTTTGTGGAAGAGTTATATTTTTCTTGTTCTTCAATGAATTAAATGCACATAATGATGGAAACAAAAGAAAGAAATCAGCAAATTTATAGTTAGACATGGAAATGTGAATTAACACAATGGCATGAATAATTAAAATGCATAACATATAATGTGACATGATAAATTGCAATGAAAAACCATGAGTTCCCAAATATGGTACTAAAATTAATCAAAGAAAGAATGAATACAGCAATTTAAAGATTTAAAATGAAACAAAAACATTGGGAAATTAGTATGTTTGGCATTTGAAAAATATATTCTGTATTATTTTTTCTTTCCTTTTAAGAGCTGTATAAAATTTCAGTACCAATTTTATTAAAACATCTCAAATCCATTGTGATTTTTGTTGGAAAAGTATTTAAAAGCATACTTAATTTTCATAACAAAAATTTTTATCATTTCAAAAATGAAAGTTCATATGATAAAGTCTCATATGATAAAATGAAATTTATTTTTTTATCTGATAAATAAAAAATGAACTCCATTTTTACACTTTGTTTGCACCATGGAAACTATTCTGTAACACTTTCCACATGAAAGAAAATTCTAATTTAAGTAATCCTTTCTTTCTTCTCAAATTAATTACATTAAAATACACCAAAGTAAAATTAGTTGTTTTGTAGAGACTATACTTCTTAGACATTTTATAAGGCTTTATATCCACCTCTTCATTTTGTACTATTTACAGAAGACTAATGGCCTGTTTCTATATTTCTGAGGAGGAATATCACTGGAGTTTTAGGTAGGTGATATAATAATGGAAGATATAAAACATAACTAACACATCATTTACTGTTAGTTTGTGAATGATCTCTAAATACTTCTTTAAAAGATCCAGTTGAGCAGAAAAAAAGTTACTGGTTGCTTTCAGAAATCCATTTTTATACAACCAAATAAGCTGTCTTCAGCCTTACTATACATAAGGGATATCCTGGGATATCGTGTTGAAATATAACCAGAAAAATGTTGTGTAAGTCTTTGCTTTCAATTATCACATACCATTAGGAGTTACTTAAATTATAAGGCTACTTTTTCAAGTACTCTACCTCAAAAATCTGTATTGCGATCACCTCTTTGTTTTTCCCCTAAATCTACTTTAACATAATCAGGCTCTATGTAGCAAACAGGCTAGCATTCTAAATTTTTAAAATAAACTTTAAAACACCTTTTCAAAAATTGAGTAAACATGTCTTTTCATGTATGTTAGCCTTTAAGAGCTACTGCCTTTATGGTATAAATAGAGAGTAGTATATTTGATTTACAAAAAAAAAACAAACAAAAAAAACCACAAAAAAACATACTTTCGGTGAAACAGTCAAATTGTCCCGGCATACATTCCAAAATCAGTAATGTAGATAACTGTACCCAGAAACTGTGTATGAATAAAATTATTTTATAAGTGCCTCAAGAAGGAGTATCAGTATTTAGTAATCTAAACCATTTGAAATATTTGTTCTTACCAATCAGCTGTTTATCAAATTATTTTCTAAACAGAAAACCACCCTTTGTTAAAAATTAAAAAAAAAAAAATGGGAAGGAAGTTAAGTGCAGTAGGGGCTTAATCAATTGTAATAGACTGTGGTCAGCATTAATCTTCATGGGAGATGGAACTAAAGTTTAACAAATAATATCAAAAGAATAAAATGACATAATTCTATAGCCTTAAGAACAACAATAAAATCAATCTTAAATAGAACATGCTAAATCTTATCTAACTCATACATCAAATCAAAATTTACTTTTATAAACGTATTTTAGGACAAACAAAGCTGTCATGTGGACTGTTCATTTTGAAATAGAATCATAAAAAGATGACGGCAGACAGTATGATCATTTACCAAAAGTCCCAAAGCACATATTTATATCATAAAAAAACACCAGGTCTCTTTTATTTATAGGACATTTATATATATAAAATACACGCTTGTTGTCACATTTTTTAAAAGCTGTACGTATATAACTCTAAGGATCATATATTTCAGGAAACTCAAATAACCAAAATGTTTATTAGTGTATTTGTCATATTAAATATCAAAATAACTCCACCAATGTAGTCATTCCCTTCTTCCCACCTTAATTCAATCCTTACAAATTGATGATTTCTCTGAAAGACAACTGTGAATACGAATATCATAAACAGTAACATTGATATTAACAATAGAACATGAGCTTTTTAAAAAAACCAAAATCCAACGTACAATGTAACTGATTTTGTGGAAGCAATTCTTATTTATACAGAAATAATGAAATAATGTAACCACAATCTCACTATAGGAGAGTTATATGCAGTACCCTTATATGCTTTTGAACCCATAAAATATTTTATTTGCAACTGGAGGAAATGCAAAGAATTTTAGGAGCACACGAGTTTTAGAATATCAATCTTTAGTAAAATATGATCGGTAACACCGACTTTGTAACTAAACACCCACATTTGTAGTTCTTTCAGTTGTGCAACAGGAGCTCATGAACAGATACGTTAAATAAACACCAACTTTTGTTTTAAAAAATAAATTTTAAAACAATTTCATCTGGGTTATTGCCAGATTAATTATGAATAATTTTAAAATGTTCCCAGAGAGGAGAGGAAAAATGTTAAACATGTCAATTAATAATTCCAATGAATTAACTGCTATTTTAAAAAAGAAAGTCAGAGTTTCACAACACATCATATTTTCATGGTTCACTAAATGAAAACCCTTTTAGCAACCCTGAAAACTAAAGCATGGAGCATCAATAGAATGTATTTTTAAAAATATAAACTCAAGAGTTTATCACACCAGTGTTACTCTATTAATAAGTTGATACCTTTAAAAATCTACACTAATTTTCCTATAATCAAGTATTCTGCATGGCAATCTATGCCACATCAGTCTTTGAAACAATGCATTTACCTTCTGAGATCTTTAACATTTCTGTGATACATTCAGTAAAGAACTTCAGTTAAGTGAGAAAAACAAGTCCCTGTACCCTCAATATAAAATGAAATGCAAGTTTTCCATCAGCAACAATAACACTGCTAAAAAAAATAATCAAAGTGTTAACCTTTCAGTTGTTTCACAGGGATGAAGGTTTTTAATAAATATCTTAAAAATGATTCTATTACATTTATATTACAATCCCAAAGTAGAAATTATTTTAGTAAATTGCTTACCAAATCCCTGATTAAAAATATGTGATAAAAAATAATGATATAAATCATTTCACCTACTAAGATATGTGATAGCACTTTGGGTCACATGAAGAATACTACTTTAACCTAGTGTCTAAATCATCTAGCTCAGGTAGTTTAGAGAATTTAGTTTCTACTAAAATCAGACTGTATACATTCTCTCTCTCTCTCTCTCCTTCTTTGTTGCTCAGAAAATGAAGCAATAATATATGCATAAAATAAGAAAATCTTTAAGCAATATGAATTGCTGAAGACACTAAAACATGTGTTCTGTCATTTTTTTCATCATCAAACTTATGTTAAAATATAGGCTACTGCTAATCAAGTTAAACGAAAAAAACAGTAAAGGATTCAGAATGATTAAGTTTAATTTTTAAAACATATTTTAAAGGTAAAATATTCTTTTAACACATAAAATGCCATATCGTACTGCGATTTTAAAATTTTATTTTCTTCCTTTGTCCCTTTGGAATAAGATGTTTCTAGGCCTCCATCCCTTCTGTTAAACGACCATCTAAAATTCATTCATCCAGCAAAACTCACTCAGCAAAAACTGTGTGCATGCCATGAACCACTGTCACTAGGTATTGGGGATAAAGACTGTAAGAAAATTAAATTTTTAGGATTCAGCAAACTATATATAATCAAAATACTATTCATTTAATAAAAGGGGTATAAATAGATGAGGTTCTCAAATCCAAGATTTTTGGACAATGATCTCTCTTTATCGGATACCTTGTTCTATACTGCCGCTTCTCACTGGCACTTGTGGGAGCTGTCTTCCCCTACGACTGCTGAACGATGTGTCTGCTGGAGGAGATTGTGTTGGACTTCTCTGTCGGTGCATTCTGCAGGCAAAAAGCAAAGTGGGCATGAAATAATGAAATTCCAACGTGGTCTGACAAAAATCTTTTCCTCCTTTCTGTTACTATTAAAATAGACATAACCCCCCTCACTGGGCCAATGGGAGCAGAATCAAACACTTTTTATGATATGTATAAATGGAATATTACAAAAAGGGGTTAAATGAGATAGGGCAATGTGCACCACACACAGTTCTACATAATGAATTCTTAAACTGAGCAGAATCCAATTCACTTCTTTTCATTAACTTTCTATTAAGTTGTTCTACCTGGGCAAGTTATTCAGTTTCGGCATTACTGAACCAAATATATCTAATTACAGCCTCTGGATCTTAACAATATGTATAAGCGAGGTAAGAAAGGCTGTTGCCTAAACTGCTACTCTTAAGTTGATCTAGACTATAGAATTATTTATAACTGATAAGAATTCTAGCTGCAGACTTTTATAAATTACCACTCACTTGTACTTTATTTCTAAATAGGAACAAATTTGAAAGATACTTAAAATAATCCTGGACACATGTTATGAAATACACTGGTGCTAGCATTAAAATTACAAATAAAAATTTGAGAAGTGTGCAGATGTATTATTACTGCCCAGGATTATGCGGACTTCCATCTGTTAGCATTTAAACACTTTTCAAACTAAAGAACTTTAATACATTCTAACACTTTAATGAACACATATAAAAGATTCTTAAAATTTCCTCTTATGCATTCTAAAGTAAGCACACATTTAATTCCAGGTAATTTATCATAAAAATTTCACATAACTAAAAAAATTATATATGAATATGCCACAAACAGATGAAAGGACATAACACAGCCAAATTTAATTTTCAATGAGAGCTAATTGGCAGAAACTATAGAATACCACCAGCACAGTGAAGATAGATGCAAGTAAAAGAGGATGTGGGAGAGATTTAAGTGTCACAAAGAAAGGATTAAAAGTTATGGTGTCAAAATGAGTGAAAGCTTCGAGTGCTCAGGAAGGTACAACACCACACCAACACCCGGAGGCAGGACATGAATGCTGAGGGGGACACTGAATAGCGACCTTGTCAGAAGCGGAGAAGGTGGCGCCGACCCTCCAGGGACAAGGTGGTGCATAGAACACAGTGTTCTGACACTAGAGTGCTCACTCGACCTTGAGCGAGCAGGATGTTTTCCCCTAATGACTGGCTGATCAGTTGCTCTTGGGGCTGCGTGTCCCCTTCTAGAAAGACATGTTGGGAGAACCCTAAAACATTAGGGCCAAAAAAGATCTTCAGTCAGCAGGTTCACATTAACTTTGATACCAACACATTTGTCCAAGGAAAACCTGGTTACTCATACATGACAGTAATTTCAAAGAAGAGAACCCATCACGCAATTATTGAAATGGAATTCAAATCAAACTGACAAGTTATTATTGCAAATGTGAATGCCATGTGGTTTTAAAAGGCTAATTGGTGTTGCTCTAACGTAATAAACCTCTTGTATGTTCCACCAAGGGCAGAGATTCCTGTCTCTGTTTTTTTGTTTGCTTTTGTTTTGTTTTTGTTTTGTTTTGTTTTATAGAGCTCCATCTCGAGTGCCTACAACATAGCTGCATAGAGGGCAAGAGCTCAATAAAGGTTATGTTGCTTGAATGAGTGACTGTAATTAGGATGATGAATACAAGGAAGCTTCAAGTGCTTGCCTTCAAGAAGAAATACTGTAGGCCTCTATGTTTTTACAATGTTCATAATTTTACTCTAATAAGCAAGACTATGCCAAAAACAACAGAAGAAGGCTGCTTTTGAGGTTAATCTAAGTAGACAAAAAAATTAAAACAATATAAGATGGAGAATGCTTCATTAATTATACATCTGATTAAATATAAATGGCTTAAATATGGATAAAAACATGTTCTCTCAGATATAACTATATCTGAAAATGTATGTATCCATATTTTGATGATTATATTACTATGGTGTTTAAAATTATTGTAAAGCCAATTAATGAATTAAAAATTAAAAAACGATGTTTATATATACGTACTTATTTTTATAAAGGCATGCTTTGGCCTTTTTCATTGATTTTGGTATATATTTTAAACAAAATGCATGATTAAAATACCTAGCATGTATTATTTTGACAGAAATAAAATGATACCTTATCCCTTTTAAAGCAATACTGTAAAATTCACTTAGTGACTAAAAATGTGTGAGAACAAAGAATACATATTTATTACCAAAAGCACATAAAGCAGTGTCATTCAACTTCTATTCAGATTGGCAATTTTTCTTTTTCTTTTAAGTAAAATTATTTTTAAAGCTATAATGATTTTGATTCTGAGTATTTATTCATTTAAGAACAACAAAACGGGAAAAAGTCAGGTTGAAGACAACAAAAAGATGTTCAGCTTAGATTTTTAATAAAGGTGTATTTTACTTTCTTGAGCTATCAATTAGTGCTTTATCACACTATAGTTCAAACCCTGAAACCTGGGCTGTTTCCTCAATTTCCAAATTAAAATAAAAAGTAACTCATAGTGTTCTATATATTTAAACTGTTTATTCTAAATTGACTATCAACATTAACTCAACTATATAGAATTAATTTCTATGGGATAGAGTACATCATCAAGTCCTTTCCAGCGATAAGAGTTTTATCTATTACTCTTTGAAAGCCATTATCATGACAATAAACTCCAATCCTTGTTCAAGATACACTTTCTAAATGTGGCTTGCAAATGGAATTACACAGTTTTCACCTTATTACTGAGAAATGTCATGGATATTACAATTTCACTTAAATCTTGCTCCATTCCTTAAAGCAATTCACAAGCACTAAAAGAAAAACTCAAATGTGACTTGAAATGTAAATAATTTAGGTGAACTTTCTGTGACACCAAACTAAATGGCAAAAGTATAAAAAGCAATTTCAGGAGCAAATAAATGGCTTCCTGGGTGAATATTCACAGGTCAACCACATATAGTGTTCCATCTCCTGAACCACAAGGCTTGCAGTGTCTGAAAACAGCCTGTAACGTTTGACGTTAATCGTTTAGCACAAGATATGCTTTTTTCTTTGACATGAAAAGTCCCTCAATAATGAAAGAGTTCCTGCCCCCAGCCACTCTGTAACAAGCATGAGATCACAGACCAAAAGAGAAGCACAGAAAGCCACTTTGCCAGAGGAAGTAAGGAATGTGGTAGCAATGATGAATTATGAAGGGGAAGCTGGGGAGAGGAAAAATGCAGAGCTTGGAGAGAGAAGAGCAAGGTTTTGCAGAGGAGAGATAATAGAACCAAGTATAGTTTGTTTTTAGGCAAGAGGAAAGGACAATTAATCAAGAAATTCTGAGGCACAGGGTGTAAAGTTGAAAGAATCCAGGCTGTTGTGCCCTGATCTTTTCAGTGAAATGGGGTGTGCTAAGAATGTAAGGATGTTAAGAAGAATGACAGAGATTTAGAACAACCCATTAGAGAATGAAACAGGGAGTGTAGGATGGATAAATAACATAACAGTAACAGCTGTTCCTTACTGAGGATCAATATAGGGTCATCTATTCATGACAGGAACTGAAAGTGTTTGCGCGCATATGCAGGCATGCTGCATGTATTCATGCATACATGTATCTATATGTGTACACACACAAGTATATACCTATGTACCTTTTTGTATTCTCACACACTAGGAAGTGTTATTATTACTATTTTATTTTATGACTGAGGGTTACAGAGTGACCTGGAGAAAGATAAACAGCTAAAATGTGGTAGAGGCAGGATCCACACAGGTCTGTCCAGCTCCAATGCTTGCTCTCTTTTCTGTCTAGTGAGATAGGATTGTTTGCGTATCATGAGAAAAAAATGGTAATTTCACATCTCAGGATGTACCATGAATCTTATAACACAAATCATATGTCCAAGTATCAAATTATTTGGCAGGACTTAACATAACTGTTTGAGAGTTTGTGGAATCAAAATATACGGACAATGGTATTTAACAACTACCACTCTAATATGTATATCTGTATCTCTTCCTTTTTAAAAAATGAGGTTTGTGGCCGCATATGGTTGCTCACGCTTGTAATCCCAGCACTATGGGAGGTTGAGGCAGGCGGATCACCAGGTCAGGAGTTCAAGAGCAGCCTGACCAACATGGTGAAACCCTGTCTCTACTAAAAATACAAAAATTAGCTGGGCATGGTAGTGTGCACCTGTAATCCAGCTACTCAGGAGGCTGAGGCAGGAGAATCACTTGCACCTGGGAGGCAGAAGTTGCAGTGAGCCAAGATCATGTCACTGCACTCCAGCCTGGGCAACAGAGCGAGACTGTCAAAAAAAAAAAAAAAAAAAAAAGAGGTTTAATTCAAACTTTTCTGACTCTAGTTCACCATCTCCAAATATGTATCTAAACATTTACCACTGAGTTCAATCCATGCGTACTCTCCTTCATCTAAGACTAGAGTTTTGATTTACACTTAAGTAAAACACACTTCTCAATAAAAATTTGAATCTTTAGTCAGACATTTTTGTTGCTGCAAATGGACTTGCAGTAAATTGCTTCTACCAAAACCTAAAAAAAAAAATATGGTTTTGTTTTTTGTTTTTGTTTTTAAACAACTTGTTAAAGGATGGACATGTATGTGGTATTTAAGGTCAAATTTTCAAAGTGGTTCTTATTGTGCTGGTCCCTTACAGGCCTGCACAGGCTCTTTTGCAAGAATACACCATAAAATGCCTATGTAAGCAATTCTAAATAGTAGTCCCAATAAAGAAATAAAGCATCCCCCAGTTAGAATGTAGAGTGTAGTTTCCACAAGAAGAGAAGTCACTAGAATGGAATGCAGAAACGATGGGCAGCAGTTCTCATGGGTGAATTCACATGAACATGAAAAGCTAGACTTTTATCTTATCAAGAAGCTTCCCAAGAAAATATGATGCTTAAGTGGCTTGGCACAAAAGATATAAATCAGTTCTACTTGTCTCCTAACAACAACTGGTCATCATCTCTTTCGAAATATATTCTTACAAGGCTATCTGTCATGAGGTTACATTTGTTGAGGGCAATAAAAGGCCTCTAAAATTATGATCATTAAACAGCAAATTTTGCCAGAAACCAATGCAAAACTGTGTAGTATGACTCCTTTTGGGAAGTTATCAACTCTCAAAGGCCAGGAGTCAGTGTCCAAAGCATTTATACTGTGTCTTCGGTTCACGTGTAGCTAGATGTAAATTCAAGGTATCTTCTTGATAGCTCTTATTCATAGCTAACATAAATTAGAAAACCCAGGAAAGTTCTTCTTTTGTAACTTGCTATTCAACAATTCACACAGAAACTAGGCATGTAGCTTACACTCTAATAAAAATCAATGAAAAGCTTTAATTATAATCAAGCACATCTAAAAGGTTACAGCTTTCTACTTTAAACTATAAGCAAAAGAAAGGCAAGAGTATTAGGAATATAATTTGTAAGTGCCATACATTTGAAAATGAAAGTCTATCAAATCCTTGCTATTCTGATTGGAGGATTAGTGTTTATTCACAGATTACTTTCAGAGTTGCAAAGGCAGATGCCTCAATGTCACTAATCTGGAGTTAAGCACCTCCAGTTGACTCTGACATCATCTCATTTTCTAAAATAGTATACTATTGCCAAAAAACTTGTTCACTGATATATCCTTAATATATAACTACACACAGTAGTCACTCAACTAGCAATTTTTTTTTCTTTTTTTTTGAGACGGAGTTTTGCTCTTGTTGCCCAGGCTGGAATGCAATGACGCAATCTCAGCTCACCGCAACCTCTGCCTCCCAGGTTCAAGCGATTCTCCTGCCTCAGCCTCCTGAGTAGCTGGGATTACAGGCATGCACCACGATGTCCAGCTACTTTTGTATTTTTAGTAGAGATGGGGTTTCTCCAGGTTGGTCTCAAACTCCCAACTCAGGTGATTTGTCTGCCTTGGCCTCCCAAAGTGCTGGGATTACAGGTGTGAGCTACCACGCCCAGCTTCAACTAGTATTTTTAAAAAATGAATGAAAGAATACTGAATAGAATTAAAAGAACACAACTTCAAGGAAAAGGTTTAGTCATATCAAAATAATTGAAATTCTGTAAAGGGGGCTGAAAATGATGGTTGAAGACTGAAAATTTATCTAAGAAATCATAGTTATTTACAATGATGGTAAAGAAATTGCAGTTAATTGAGCTGGGATTAAAGAATGTGAAAATACAAACACTGGTTCATCAAAGGCTATCTATCTATCAATCAATCAATTTCCTTCCTCAAAGTCCAACTCCTTTTACTACTCAACACTTTTTGTGAGTCCCCTGTATCCTTACTCCATTGTGAATCAAGTTCCCTAAATAGTCATATCTCCACGGACCACCGTCCAGAAGTAAATTTCATCTCCCTTTTACCTACCATATCTGTTGATATGTCTCACACCTACTCATTTTTCAGATCTCAACTCAGTGTTAATATCCTCTGGAAAGCTTTTCTTTTTTGCTACTTGTTATTTTATTACTTGAACTTAGCACATAGTTGGTACATATCTGTTAAATGAATGAATCACTGAATTGTACAAATTCTATCTCTACTAGGCCTATTGGGATAGCCTGGCTGATGCCTTGCATCTACCCCTAGGTCCTTTGGTCCACCTTCCAAAAATCAAAGTGATTTATAATTCTGGAACTCAAAACAGATCCTCTGCCTCCCATGTTTAAAGTACACCTGTGGCTCACAGATCAATAAAGAAGTTGAAATTCTTTAGCATGGTATTAACATGGCATAGTGATGTCACTCATTAACCTCTCAGAATTTCTCTGATTTTATTTTCAGGCCTCTTTTCTATCCACTGAATCCTGTTCTCCATCCCAAAACTGGTACCATTTCCCCAAACTTAAGAAAATATTTCCAATCTCAGTGTTTTCTCACGTTGTCCCCTCTTAGAATACTCCACTCTTCAAACATACTTTTATGTATCTGGATTTAGCTCAAGGGACATCTGTTTATGAAGCATTTCCTAATTATATCCTTACCCCACACCTTTCCTTATGTTCATACTGTACCTGTGCATACCTCTATAATGAAAGCTGTGATACTTGAATACATTCATTTATTTACATCTGTGTCCCTTTACATGCTCTCAATCATTGTTGGATAAATGAATGGGTGAATGAATATATGTTAGTTGCAATTCTTAGATCTTTTTACACTACGTTAACAACAAAAAGTGTCAATATGTTGTACCTAAAAATACTTAAAACCTTTGTGGAATTGGACAAATTGCAAACAAAAGGTTAGCAATCCCTTATAATTTTTACACTAACTCAATGTATATCCTTGGTTATAATATACCAGTAGAATATTAGAATATACATTTGTAGAAAAGTGATTTTTTTAAAAGATGGCATTATTTAGATAAATAAGACAGTCAATAATTTGCATATTCCAGGCACTACATTCATTGGTAACATTTAAAATGATATCAGAAACAAAATATTAATGTTCTAATATGTATATAGGAATGAGTATGGATTTAATCCTTATTAGTAATCAGAATGATCACTAAGAGAAATACATAATTATTTTTTGAACCCTAAGATTTAAGAAATGCCTTGAAATTATCCTTCTCTTCTTCAATGAGATCATTTCCATTTAGGGGTAGGTTTAGTTACATGAATGCCTTTAAACATCACAATTTGTGTTTAAGAACTGATCATGTAAAATGAGAGTGACAGCACCCCTAAATATACTCATAAAATGGAAGATGTCAGCACACCACAACACCAAGCCTACCTTTCTGCATCAGAGGCAGTGCCTTTCCTAGTCTGTTTTTGGATGCTAGATCTTTCAGACTTTCTGGAGTGCCTGTGGAATGAAATGTTAAACACAAAATATATGATGAATAAAGCTACATTAACATCATACAATGATAAACGCAATAGACATGAAAAATGGCAACTATATTACCTAAATGATTTTGTCAGTCAGTACTTTTCAAAAATAAATAAACGAATGAATGATGAATGAATAAATAAAATGAAAACCAGAATTGGTGCCAAGTGGAAGACACAAGTTGCCCAACAGAAGATGTGAGAAGCTGACATTTCATTAGTCTAGACAAATATGTCTACAATATGAACCTCTACTGAGCAACTCAGCCTCTGCCAATGACCAAACAAATACAATGGCGAAACGTAATAATGATAAATGTGATGATGGTAATAGTTTAGGTGCTGAAAGGCTTCAAAGGGGTGAAATGCCCTCCACTTTCACAAGTTGAAACTTGGTGCTACAAAGATTTTTTCGTTCTGTTCCCCACAAATTGTGAAGAAAAGAGAAGAAAAATGCTATAGTTAAAGATGTTTTACATAAATGAAAGTATTTATATAAACTATTAAAATCATTAAAATTTTTCATAAAGATGCTTGTATAAATTATATAGTATTTTTAAAAGCACATAGCATTTTAATCACATTACAAACCACAGTCCCCAGTTTATTCTACTGTTTAAAAGTACATGTGTACACTGAACATTTGAAATGCATTTTTCCCACAGAAATAATTTTTCTATAAAAAGTTTGCTTCTCCACGGCAGCTTACGTATGTCTAATTAGCCTAAAATGTCTGACGTACCATATATTTGAAATAAGCAATGTAAAATATTGTGGTCAAGAAGCTCACACTTATTACAAAAAAAGAGTGAAACCCTAAGAATGTGTATTTAATGTTATTATCTACAAATTAAGCTTATTTTTCTTTACTGATAATCCCTTTCCCCCAACAATGTTGAGACAAGTATCTGTCTTTACTTATTAATGTGTGACATCCTAATTAAGTATCTAGTATATACCAAGTTCTGCTGGGCACTAGGAACACATATCAAGGTACAAGCCTGTCACTGCTCATCTCTCCCAATCTCTTCCACTTTCCCCAGAAATTGTGTTCACACTCTCTTGCCCCTTCAATTCAGCGTTTCCGCTGTGTGTTTTCAGACTCGTGTTAATCTGACATCCCACTTCTAAGATAAAAAAGGAAGAAATAGAGGAAGGAGACATCATATTCCCTTACTAGTTGGAAAAGAGGGTACTCAATATATTGAGGGATAACTATGGCAGGCACTGGGGGGGGGGTATGAACGTATTAAACTCCATGAAAATCCTTTAAGAATGTGTCATTTCCATTTTGTAGATGAAGAAACAGGCTTAGGGAAAGGCTACTCAGTTAGAAAGTGGCAAAGCTAGAATTAAAATCTAAGTCTATCTGGCTCCTAAGCTGTTTCTGTTATATACTATACAGCAAAGAGAGTGGAAGACATAGATTCTAACACACGCCTTATGGGTGTATCTTTGTTCTGGAATGAAGAAATGAAACCATGAAATCAGGTGCCAGGAAATCACTAACAGATGACTCTCTCTCTCTGACATTAAGGTTCTTATTTACCTGATTGCTTCTATGGTCAGGAGAGGGGATCATGGGTGGTAGGCGGGCAGAGACTTCATGATTGATTTCATGGCTGAAACCAATGGGAGATGTTGTTGGGAATGGAATCTTGTTCCTGAAGCACAGGGAAGAAGGCATAAGCATAGTGGGAGGATGAGAAGTAAGGGGAGAAGAGAGGATTGGTAATTAGATCTGCAGGCTCAGGAGGTATTGGAGCTCGAAATAAAAATATAGTTATGGGAAATTTACGCTTGGTCCCCACAGTGCTTGGGCAACTGACTGGAAGATCAAATGCTCCTTTTCTCATCTTCAACACAAGTAGAGCAGATGAGAGTGGACAGATTCAGGAAGACCCACAAAACTCACTGTCGTTAAGATTTCCAATCATTCATTCATTCATCCAACAAATACTTGTGCATGTGTATGTACTAGGCACTGTTCTAGGTGGTTGGAATATGTCTGTGGAAAAAAAACACAATTATCTCTACCTTCAAGAAATGTACATTTTGTTGATACAAGACAAAAAATAAACAACAAAAAGTAGCTCAAATAAGTACATTATATAGTATGGGAAAAGGTGATACATGCCAACAACAAAAGTAAACCAGGGTAAGAAGGTGGGAGTTTAGGGGCAGGGGCAGATTGCAATTTTAAGTAGGGTGGTTGGAAAGGACTTATTGAAATGGTGACATTTTGGCAAAGACGTAAAGTGAAGGAGATAGCCATGTATATTGTTAGAGAAAAAGTATCTCAGGAAAAGGGAAGAAATAATAAGAAATAATGAGGAGGCAGGGGTCAAGAGAGGTGATTCAGATGAAAAATTTTATAGGAGAAGACAGAGAAATCGTTTAGAATCTGGTGGGCCCTTGAATAAGACTTCTGCACAATCAAAGGGTTATAGGCATCTTTTTGAAATAGCCTGCTTTTCTTCTGATCCCTGGCAACTTCTATTAATTTCTGGACCCAATTGATATTGCATTTCCTCTGTGAAACTTTCAAACTCCTCCTCCTCTTTTCATCTCCTAAAATGTAATGGATTCATATATTAGATTATCACAGTAATCAATGATTGTTAAAACAGTGATGATGATATTACTAATATATAACATTTACTGAGAGCTTTCTCTGTGCTAGCATGTCCACTTTATCTGCATTATCTTATACCTTCTTTCCAATTCAGAAGTAGGTACTACTCTTTTATTCTTTTTAGGAATAAGCAAATTGAGAGTTAGAGATTACTTTGTTCTAGCTTACATGGTCATTCAACATCTAGCCAGGAGGTGAACTGAGTGTCCATAATCTGAACAGCAGTAATCATGTTGTATCTCTGGCATAAGTGGCTAAAATAATTAAATCTAGAGTCAGACTGGGTGTAATCTCAGCTCTGTTTCTGGCTAGTCAGGCGATTTTGGTGAAGTTACTTAATGTCTCCATGCTTTAGTTTTCTTTTACCTAAAGAGTGGCCATAATACCACTACCACTGCACAGATTTTGCTAATTTTAAATATTTCAGTAGTTAGTGTTGTAGTATTTGTAGTTTTTGTAGTATTACATAGAATTAGAATTGACTGTTTTTTGCATTACTTGGAATTAGCAAGTGGTGCTATTAAAATATTGCTTTAAATATTTGTTTTTTGAAGGCAAAGACTTTTCTTACTCATCTATAAAAATATAAAACTCAGAGCCAGTGCTCTATAACTGGATAACAAATATTCATGCAAAGGCTCATAATCTAACTTTTTAATTTTTGTTTTCATTTTTAACCCTCTTATTGAGGATGCCCCTTTTTTCTCTTCAAATATCAATGAAATTTACTTTCATTAAAGATTCTCCTAAAGATAACTACAAAGGATATGTCTTTACAATTCTTCTAACCCCTTAAAAGAATATGCAAATTGAGTTAAAATGATATGCACTTAATTGCAATAATTTCCTGTAAAGCAGAAGAGAATAAAATAGAAAATTCTAACGTTTTCTATTTTCAATCCTAAATTATAGCCAAAATATTGTATATTTTAACACAGCCATTTCTTAGAATAAATTGGATTGAGATATGTAAAATAGGAAAAGTTAGAACAATCCATAGGAATTTTATAGACATTAAAATCCTATAGACATTAAAATTCCACTATTCCACGTATAACTAGTTAAGTTTAGAGACGAGGAAAGTTAGTCCACTAAAGTTTAAGTGTCTTATCTAAGCTATGACAGACCTTAATAAGTTGATGAGGATAACACCATCACACCCCTAAGTGCTTAAGTTATCTGCTGACTCTGCCACATGTTCACTTTGAATGATTAGATGTTTACCTGAGAGATCCCTGGGCACGAGTGAACAAGACAAGACTGTTTCAGTGTTTTCATTATGTTTATAGTCATTAGACTTTTTTTTAAGTCTAAACATGCTTTTTTGTTCTGGTATGAGTTTTTTATCTTTACAGTATTATTCATAAAGAATATTTACTTGGTTTACACATGCAAGAATCAGAAATCTTGAGTTTTTCTCTCTTTATTCACAACTGAATTGTTATGTAATTTTTGGCCTTATGCTTTCTAGTTCACAGTGTACTAAAGAAATTCTTTTAAAGCTATAAAGGTACATTCAAATGTGAGGTATAGAGCAATTATTTTATTATTAAATCAAAGCAAGAGTAAAAATCAGAAAATGGGATGTTTCTACTTAAACCTGAATTCTTTTGAAGTTCCATTTTCAGTGATTATTTCCTCTCTATTAATTTAGTGTGAAGATTTATAAAATGAACTGATGAAAAACAGAGATAATTGTTAAAAATTTATGTGTTTTCTTTTCCTTTTCAATATCTAATTTCAGTTAGGGTAACTCCCTAAAGACATAGGTAAATAAAGCTTTTCTGAAGGCATTAAAATTTTATTAAATGACCAAATTAATACTAAAATGTTATTAAAGGACAAAATTAACATTACGTAGTAGACTTTTCTTTTGCTTTGGAAATACTGTAGCAAAAGTCTACTACATAATGTTTTCATTTAATTAGAGCTAACACTTGTATCATAAGAATATATCTGTCTATATTTTGGCTACTTAGATGGCTTATACTGTCTTAATGTGCAATGCAAATTTCTATCACCCTATTTACTCATTAAGTTTGGGAAGGAAAAATTAAATTGGAATAGAATCAACCTAAACAAGAGATGTTCCTATGCAGTGAAGATGGATGCATGCAATTAAGATACATTTATCTTCCTGTATATTATTGATATTTATGTATATGACTGTAGCTATTAAATAGACTCACCATATTTTAGTTCATGGATACACTTTGTTCATTCATTCAAAGAGTATTTTTGAAAAGCACAGATAATAAAGGATGTTATAGATCAAAAAGAAATAAGGTAACGTACTGAATTTGTTTATAAGTGGTTCTACACCAACTCTGAAAATATGTGGCAACTGCCATGAATTCTGGAAGTGAAAAAGTTTGTGACTTGTTTGTCCCAGAATATTTTCAAAGGAGGAATAAGATTAATTCATTTTAAATCAAAATAAACCACTTGACACTTTTGGTTGAGGATTCTTATAGACAAGTAGCTGCTACCAACTGATAGGCATAGGAAACCACACAAATTTGGTTATCTGCAAAAGAAATTAGAGCCACTTTAGCAGAACAACTCAGAAATTAAATATAGTGGGATGCTTTACTTAACTGAAAAATTTAAAGTTCTGGAAATAAGATTTTACCAAATATTTTTGGTATTTGAGTTAAGCACTACTAAATTGTACCCTTAAAAATCATATATACATATATATGTGTGTATATACATATATGTGTGTATATATATGGCTGACTACTTAGATGGCTTATACTGTCTTAATGTGCTATACACACACACACACATATATATATACACACACACGTATATATACCATTCTCAATCAAAATGTTGAAGATAGTAACTCCAGTAATTTGTTAAAGCCAGTGACATGTTAAAATATACCTCAAAATGGACCCAATGAAAATATTGCATTTTCTTGAATAAAACATTTACCAAAATAGTTTAGAGTTTTATTCAATAATAACTTACACTGGCCTTTCATTCTTAAAGATGACCGATTAAACTGTAAGCACTAAACTCAGAACTCTGATGCTTCAGGGCCATATTAAAATATATTTTTTCTAAATGGCTACTGACAAATTTTGGTTAATTTCAAGCTACAACTCAATCTAAGTTTAATTAAAACTCATACAATTACATATATACAGATTCATTAGTATTTTCATGTATTAAAATAATGTTATTTATAAGGAGATGCTTTGTTATTGGAATGATTTTTTTTAAGGGTCAACAGTTTTAGAAATAAAACTATAAGAAAATTTTCACTATAATTTTAAAATCAGAAATATGCCCTGGGATTCCAAATTTATGTACTTTTTCTTCATCAATGTTTTAAATTTCCTCAATTTCTAGAAAATATTCTTAGATAAACCTATCTTCATGTTAATTCCAAATAAATCTATGGTATCACTTGAGATAAAACTGAGAATGCTTACTACTAAAATTAAATTATGGAGAAATAGTTCACTAAACATTATGTGTTTGTGTACAAATATATGCTGTGGGAAACAAGAGGGCAACTAAATACTTTTCAGTTTATTTGAATGTACTAGAGAACTCTCTTAAGGAATAATTTACATTCTGCATTACAATGTTATTTTCAAAATAATCAACTACGGCCCTGATAGAAGATATCCAAAACTGAATTGTATAAATTATTATTAACTTTAGAATATTTTCCTGGCTACCAGTGTCCAATGATAAAAGTCACCTAATGCCTAAATTCTTATGAACATTCACTATATCCAAATCTCATGCCATATTTACTTCATTTAGAAATTGGCAGAAACTTCTGAATGAGTAAAATCAGAGCTGATGAGAAATGAAATGCCAGTGTTCATTATGATTTGTCAAGTGGTTGACCTGGTAACCTATGAATGTAACATTAGTTGACATAATTTATCTCTCATTTTATAAGTACATATTCATCTTATATTTTAATACAATTGTAATAATTTTCTATTCTCTACAGAAATAAATAATAGTATCAAGAGATATAAAATGTATTTATTTTGGTTGAACATAGGACTTATCTATAAATATGTCATCATAAAAAAGCAAAATATGTACTCAAAATTATGTATTTAGTAAGAATTTATTTTAATAATCTTATCTAAAAGGATCATTTCTGTTCCCAAAATCTATTCTTATAGTTATATATACAATCTAGACAATCAAATGGAATAATTCATATACCAGTAAATTCAGCTAATAACATCTCATGTATGTAAGAACTGAAAGTATTATTTGAATTTCCATTTTGCTTAATCAATGCCCAGATAAACTTACATTTATATTCATTACAAAGATCATCATGTTTAATTTTCCTATACTCAGTCAATACAGAAGATGAAATCTACTATTTTATTTGTTTTGGAATGCACACAAAGGTTTTCTAGAATTATCTTTTCTTTTTTTATTTTCTTGGGGATGAGAGGCAGACAGGGTCTCACTCTGTTGCCCAGGCTGGAATGCAGTGGTATGACCATGGCTCACTACAACCTTGACCTCCTGGGCTCACAGATTGTGTGCCCACCTCACCCTCCTGAGTAGCTGGGACTACAGGCATGTGCCACCACACCCAGCTAATTCTGAAACTGTTTGCAGAGGTGCTGTCTTACTATGGTGCCCAGGCTGGTCTCAAACTCCTGGGCTCAAGTAATCCTCCCCACTTGGCCTTGGCATCTCAAAGTGCTGGGATTACAGGTGTGAGCTACCATGCCTGGCACAGAATTATCTTTTCTAAAAGAAAATTCTAAGTTCCATGATGGCCAGGACTTTGTCTGTCTTAATCACTGTTGTGACCTAGTCATTAGAATAGGGTGCATAGTAGGGGTACAGTAAGTATTTATTGAATAAATGAGTAGCAATATAGATATAAATTTTTATTTAATTTACACAATTATTTTATATTCTTTTTTGAGAAGACTCTACATTTGTAACACTTTTTAGATTGGTTACTAGTTTTTCTAGTCCTAGAATTTCTATCCTAGAAATCAGACAGTAGCAGAAAGAATTACATTTAATTTCCAAATACGTAAGTATAAATCACATTGAGGCAAGTATCTTAGAGATTAAAAGATGCTAAAACTTTCCTGAAACCTTCATAAAATATCAGTTTGTAGTATTTTCCAATATCCGTAAAACAACCTTAATTTTTTTCTTGGTGACAATGTTTCCTTTTTCTTTCAAGCTAAAATCCTGAGGATATCTTGATTGTTTACAAACACAGAAAATAAATTGTATCGCGCTTAACTAGGGCTTAAATTACTCTGCTATACATACAGATACTAAAAAAAATCTGTATGTTTACATGACTAGTTGTGCTGCTTCTGAGATACCACATCTACTTATCTGCTGAATAAATATTACCAATGTGTTGGCTGAATTTCTGCTTGAACCAGAAGAGAAGCATCTCAAACACCCAAAAACCTTTGTGACCAGTCAGGAAAACACATTTAAAGATAAAGCCTATAAACACCATAAAATAGAAAAACTGGGTCAACTTCAAACTGAGAAGAACAAAGTAATGGAAAATATATGTTGTGGCACTTCTGACATACCAGCATAAAGTGGATTCAAAGCACTGATGCTATTTTTAAAAACCTACCTTGTGTACTGACGCCTTAGCCCTGGACAATATTGTGTTTAACAATACAATATTTATAAAATACATAAAAACCAGGTATTTTACTTTATAAAACAGACATTTCTTAATATAATCAAAGCCTAAACCTCATTGTTAATGAGTGTACACAGCAGCAAAACAAGACAACTGAGATAAAATCATCAACCAATATAACAAACAATAGGCTCTGTGACAGATTTTAGTATAATCTAAAGCACCTGAGAATTTTTATTTATTTACTTGTCAACAAAAACAGTATTTAAATTTGTTTCCAGAAATTCAAAACACAATGTTCTGCATTCGTTCAATGGATCCTGACTTCACTGTGTTTAAACTCTGCCATTTGTATGCTATCCTCATTTCAGTAAATATTCTGAGGTGCTTTACTAGAGTTGGCTACATCCAACATATCTGGCTCTGGCTTCTGGAATAAAGCACATCACATTCAACATTTCTCTTGGTTATCCTTCAGTTGGTGGCCTATAAGCTTCTAGAAGCCACTTGTCTGTGAGGAGGAGTTGACTAGTACCTGTCATTCTCCGGAGACGCATGCTGGATTTGAATCCTGGGACTAGGAGGTCGTCTCCTATCTAGGGAGGGGGACCATCTACCCCTGTTTGCCCAGTGAACAAGACAGGAAAAAACAGGACATTTAGTAACTCCTAAAATAAAAGAATACATGGAACAACAGGACTGGAAAAGCACCCCATAAAGGCAAAGTGTAGATTCTTTGCTCTATAATTTAATTTTCACTTTTATAAGCCTTGGAAAGATAAGTTACAATACTTTAAGAACATTAAAACCTATAATCTTACAAGTGAATAAAGAAACAATTTATTTAGGAGATGTTTGGAATCCGCCTAGTAAGTGTAGTTTTGTTCTTCCAAAATGTGCTTCTATGTGCATATTTAATCTATAAATATATATATATTAATGTAACTTTAAGTTTTTAAAGATGCATCTTCAGGAATCTGGCTTATGTTTGAATAAATAGGTTTAATAAGGTACCAATGATTTTGTGATACCAGGCCTTGAAATTACTGTGTAGAGTTGCAAAGGTGGGGATGTGTGAATTTAATACAAAGTAGGAACACAGTTAGGTAGAAGAAATAAAAATGTTATTTAGTGTTGAAACAGTGACATGAAGAAATAATTCATGGGAAAGCTACCAGTGAATTCTTAAATTTTCTTGTCAAAAACCACAGGGCTAATTACTGAACTTTAAAAGCTGTAAGTAAACGATACTGATAAACAAAAGCAAAGAACACAGATATATGAAATGATAAATTAGCATTAATTTTTTTTTAGTTTCACTGGTTTTTATTTGCAAAAGTATGTCAATTAAATGGATGCTTTTTAGCTCAGCATTTACAATAATACTTTTCTTGTGATTAACAGTAAACCCAAGTTAGACAACTGGTTCATTCCTTTGTTAAGTTACCTTTAGATTCTGTCTGTGTACAGCCACAGATTTCAAACATCTAGTTAAAACTGAGGAAATAAGACACTGAATGGGTCAGAATTAAATTTTTTTATTTATTATATATGAAAATTCTAACAGGATATTTTTCTATAGATATTGGCTTTCTTGTATGAAAGAAGGAATAAGTGGATAGTCTTAAAAGACTCATTTAGGTATAAGACTTTATAACTCTCCAAAGGAGTTTAGTCCTAACATTTCAAAAAGAAAGTTTTCTTTTTGAAAACTTACCAGATACAACTTGGATATTTTAGATCATCCGGCCAAACATAGCAAAGGGTTTTTGTCACTCAGGATATGCGAGGTCATCAGATACTGATTCTGAAATCCTCTGGAAGCCTTTGTTTAATCAATCTTAAATAGACAAACTTGGCATGATTCGAGTCAGGCTTTGAAGAAGCCATGAAGCAAGTGAAGATACTGAATAGCAAATTTTGAGCAGAAGATAAAAATGTGTGGAACATACTCTTAAAGGTGGTAAATGTTTATAAAATAACATTTTGCATTAATTTTAAATTATTTAATTTTTTAAAATTATTTCAAGGATTGGTCAATCCAATCTGAATGTTTTAAAAAGTTTCTTTTCACCGTACTGGCTTTTGTTCTATAGATAAAATAAAGAAATATTTGTAAAATAATTGGAAAACAATTACAATGACAGCATTTTCTACATTAAAGTATATACTCCGTTGTGTTAAAACTTTTGGTGTTATTTGAAAACACAAATATAGACTTAGTATTTTTCCGTGAAGCAATAATATTAACTTGACAGAATTATGAATAACCTTGCTTCCTAGGGTAAAATTCCAGTCCTTGTGCTTATTTAAACATAAAAGTAAAGAAAAAGCAAGTAAAAATGGCTTAATTATGAAACATGCAGTGAAAGCTGTGAGGGAGAAAGATGTACATTTAGAAACAAGCAATTGTGAATGCAAGCGATTAAAAGGTAATTTTAAACAAATATTTGGCTTAATACATGTATATTTGTACACTTAAAGTCCTTCTGAATATGCTGATATGTAGTACCAACAGAATAAATCTGTTTGCTTTTTCCCACATACAGTGGATACAACAAGAGCAGGATCAATTTACATCCAAGTTTTCGTCCTAAGAACAGATGTCACTTGAGTTTTAATAACACATCTTTCTAAGTTTTAACTATACTAGCATATTTTATATGCTTTCTATAATAGGTGCTGTTTCTATTTTTTTCCTATTACAAGGAATGACCAAGCTTAGAATCTTTATCTCTCTTCCCAACTCTGGTTAATGAGAAATATACATAGCTTCAACTTTCATTTCTATTTTCATTTTACAAGCTAATATGGCAGGCTATGTTGGAGATTTTAATCATAAAGTTGAACTAAACCAGTCCTTTCTTGATTTGTATTTCCAAACCAGCCTACCTAAAAGTTCACTGCTTAGTTACTTTAGGAAATTATTAGTACTTTAGTATCAGGTATTCTAAATTCACTAATTGAGGAACATCTATTTCTTGGGAGCCCACTCCTTTCACTGTGATCAGAAGAAAAGAAGAAAGATCACTCTGAAGGCTATAGGACTGAATAAACAGGCTGTGAACTCCCTGAAGAAGGAAATAGTGAGGCTTTTTTTTTTTTTTTGACAATTGCATCCATTATGCATAGCACAGAATAAATATTTGTGAATATTTAAGTAAATAATGATATAAGGCTATTGGTTTAGGGGATAAGGAATAATGAGAACCTTAACCAAGAAATAAAGAGTGCTATTGATATAAAGGGATTGAGAATTGATAGGCCTCAGAAAGCAATTAAATGATACTTATGTTGGAGCTCTTCCCTCTCACCCAGGCATTGATAAACTTTAAAACAAATGTATATGTGTGTTTAAATGTGCTATTAATACCTACACTTGCATACAGACACATCTTTTAATGGTGCATATGTCTTGGCAGAACATGGCTAAGAAGCTTAATTATCTAAAAAAGGCATTATATAAAAACGTAAATCATTAATTTCATAAATAGCACAAATTAAAAATATGAGGTATTTTAACATTAGAAACCAAATGAGATAACTGATTATACACATATATTTTTATTGTGTTTTCATTAATCATTTTAGTCCTTAAAATTTTCTCCTATTTTAAACTAAATTTCACTTATAAATATGTACATACACACACACACACACACACACACACACACATATATATATATATATATTTTTTTTCCTTGAGATGGAATCTTGCTCTGTCACCCAGGCTGGAGTGCAGTGGCATGATCTCAGCTCACTTCAACCTCTGCTCCCTAGGTTCAAGCGATTCTCCTGCTTCACCCTTCCTAGTAGCTGCGATTACAGGCACATATTGCCATGCCCGGCTCCTTTCTGTATTTTTAGTAGAGAACGGGGTTTCACCATGTTGGTCAGGCTGGTCTCAAACTCCTGACCTAGTGATTCGCCCGCCTCAGCCTCCCAAAGTGCTGGGATTACAGGAGTGAGCCACTGCGCCCATCCAATACTTATACTTTGAAACAAGATCTATGATATATATTTCAATTCAATATATAACTATTGATTTTTAGGTAGGAACCTCCTTTCCCTTAAGTCTCATGTTTCCATTACGAGGGAAATTCATTCAAGTAAGCCTTTCCTCATCGCACCCCAAGGAGGAAAGAGTGGCTTATATGATGGGTGACCATGGTAAAGAATCGGGCACAGGAAACTTAGCCCTTTCTGGATTCCTTTTTCCAAATTATGATGCCTGCAAACAGCACAACAGACAGACTTGTAAAGCAGTGATGAGATCTGAGGCCTGACCCTGTAGCAGAAGTTTGTGTGGCTCAGTGAATCTGGCTGATTCTGGGATTAGTTATTAGCCATCTTGCAGACTCAAAGCCACAGCTTTCAATTCTGTTCAAAGTACTTATAGTGAAAATGAAATCTCCTATCTTTCTAGTACCTGGGTCTAACTCACAGCTCAATCCAAATTTGAAGTGAAAAGTAGAAGGTGTTTTTTAAGCCCCTAAACTCCCCAAATGAAACATTTACCAAGTAAGAAATATATCATGTTGCCACTAAAGATGGAAAAGAGAAATAGGATATTATCCCTGCCCTCAATTAGAAAATATTAAAAACCAAACCAAATGAGGTAACTGATTATACACATATGTATTTTTATTGTCTGTTCTCATTATTCACTTCAGTCCTTGATTTTTTCCCCAATATTGTTTTAAACTAAATTTAACTTATTTTAATTAATAGACAGTTATACTCTGAAACAAGACCTATGATATCTATTTCAATTCAATGCACAGCTGTTGATTTTTAGCTAAGAATTTCCTTTTCCTTAAGCCTAGTGTGTGTGTTTCTTCCACTATATGGTGATATCATGGAAGAACAGCACAATATAGTGGAAGACACAAACATACTACAGTACTAAGTAAAATACAATGTATTTTAATATAAGTATATAAAATTAGGTGGGCCCAGAAAAGGTAGTAAATAATTCTGACTGGCAAAAGAAAGGGAAGTATGCGTGCATGCTGATGGGGGGACTGAGAACAGGGGAGGAGGTTAAGAAGGGTTTTACAAAGATATGGTATTTAACCTATATTTTTGAACAATGAGAAGAATATTTAGGCAGACAACAAAGAAGAATATTTTAATTTTAATAGAAAGAAAATGAGATATAAGTTAACAAAGACTATTAGAACTTAAGAAAATTAATGGGAGCAGGAGTGTCACTGGAATTGGAGAAGGGCTATCTATCAATATATTCAAGGTGAGGGACCTGTTCCAAAGGAAGTGATTGAATTTATTGTGACTGAATTTGTGACGGAGCAGGAAGAGAAGTAGTTCCAGATTATGTGGCTGGTTATATGTCAAAACCATAAAATGAGAGGAATATTTAGAAAGAGGAAGCATTTTGCTGTAAAGGGACTGAAGCGGGGATAACGAAGTTGATTTAGACATCACCATTTAGAAATTTAGGCCTGGTCAATCACAGTGGAGGGTTGTCTTCATATGTATTGGAGTGGGAACCTTTTATAGAAATAAAATTTAAGGAACAGGACAGTATGGTAGGGCAAAAGAGGAAAACTGGAGGTGGAGCTAGGGAAATACCTATCTTTATGGGACAGGGGAGAAAGACAAGCCTTCAAAGGAGACATCATAACAGAGGTTTTAAGAAAATCTGTAGAGGTACTTAATGGAGGAGAGATTCAAGTGACAGCATGGGCAATGTAAAATGTTGCAAGATGCTGCTGAACAACTAGGGAGCCAATGTAAACCACAGAAGAATTTCAGCACAGCTACAGAGCACTAGGAATGAGTAGACGTCAGATTGCAGGAATTACTGGAAGGTAAAAAATGCAGGCAGTAAGTATAAACTACCTTTTCATAAGCCTTCATCAAGGATATGATTGCTCTGAAAGGTCAAGGAAGAAGATAAACCATCCAAGAAAAGTAAGTTTTCTCTAGTGGCTCTAAAAATCATTGCTTCTGAACATGTAAGTAATAATTTGTTTGAAAACCTAGAAAAACAAAGGTTAATAGCAGGCCTGTAACTCACTCCTTGCCAATCCAGGGAAGCAAGGGAAATGGGAAGATATAAATGATAAATTATTTCTTATCACAAATAAACCTCAAATATATTGATTTAAGAAGCAAAACTGAATTGGAATAATTCACTGAATTATGGTAACCCATAAGTATGTTTTCCATTTGTGTAATCAACAGAACATGAAATGGAGGTGCTCCTAAACTAAAACGGTTTCCTTTCCAAACTGCTTTTTACATGCATTATTCAAAAGTCATCTGTTAAAATAGGCCAAACCATGTAACAAGAGAGAAAAGACAGGTGTATCTGATGGTTTTCAACTCCTTCAGAAAAAGAATGCTGCTCTTTTATCTTCTGAATCATTAGAAAAGTATTATATTGAGTACTGAGTGTGCTTTGACAATTTCACCCTTTATCTTAACAGAAAACTTGTATTAAAGGTTAGGAGTTAAGTTGATATAAAGGCATGTAAATGTTAATCAAAATGGGTTAGAATAATCAAATTGCTTGACCATACATAGTTCACAAATTTGTAGAAATAATGTTCATCTCTTAAGAATATAAAATTAAGTTTTTAAAACATTTGCTCTAGCATTTTATCTACTATGTATATATTAGACATTAATACAATAATCCCTGTGGTAAATTAGAGAAATTAAGTATCCTCAAAACCCTCTAAGACTCCCTTCTCCTACTCTCCGCATACTGTCTGGGGGCTTCAGATGCATTCTCCAAAGATAACAAAGTCACCACTCTTGATATTGTTATCTTCTGCTTCAAAGCTGCTTTATAGGCATGTTCACAAAGGGTACATGTAGTCTGTATCCTCCAAACCAATAAGCATCTACAGCTTCTGTAATTATTTGATGAAACCTTATCTAAGTTTTATTTTACATTACATAAAATAATTGTTGTTTATTTTACATTACATAAAATTGCTGTTCCTCTTGGCAACAAAGTGATCCCAATAAACTTAGGATAATTGATAATACCAAGACTTGTTATCATTGAGTTTTTAAATGAAAAATTCCTTTTTATTCAATATGTAGAGTGAATATATGTTTTCAATGATATTTTTTCTTCTTCTAATCAAGGTAAATACACTCACTTGGACTTTACAACAACCTGTGCAACAACTGACCCTAGATTATTTGTCTACTGGTTGAGCTGTTTTAAATTTACCAACACAGAGATTTATAAACTCTGTGGCTTCAGTGTCACAAGGGAACACATGCTAGATAGGTTCACCATAACAATAGACCTGCACTGTCCAGTACAGAAGCCACAAGCCACATGAAACCATTGAGCACGGTAATGTGGTTAGTCCAAAGTGGGATGTGCTGCAAGTACAAACTATCTTTAGTATCTATGACTTATTATGCTGAAAAAAGGGAGTGCAAAATATCTAACAGTTTGTATAATAATGACATGTGAAAATTATTTTTCGAATATGCTGGGTTAAAAAATTACAATTAATTTAATCTTTTTAGTATGGCGACTAGGAAATATTAAAGTATCAGCTTGTGTTATGTTTCTATCAGATGGCACTGATATGGATAATATTGAAAATGTCAGGCTGCTATGGTCAGAAGATTCTACTGACTTGAGAATTTCTATCCTTGTTTTACTACTAACCAGAAACATGTAAGAAAATAATAACTAAACATATTTTAAAATTTTCTTGTTACTCTTGAAATTATTTGGGGGAGGGGTTATATTTGACTAAAGAGAATGATAAAACGATTCCAATTATGATTTTAGAAGACTCTATAGTCATTTCAACTAAAATTTATATTACAAAAGGGATACAAGACAAATTAAATTTCACTTTTTTCTATTACACATTTTACAAATATAAAAGAATACACAATTTAAAAGTAAATTCTTAAGATGCTAAAACAAGGTATATACACACCTGTACTTATTGTTCAATTCCAGAAATAAATATCTTATGAATAAAGGAATAGACTCAGATTAGAAAGATACCTAAAGAAAAGCTTTGAGTAGCCTACTAAGAAGGAGAAGTGGGTTACATTAGCACAACTAAATGTTTTTCTTCAGGATTTGTAAAGAGGTAGTATGCAAATGTCTTCTGAATGACCTCTAATTAAAAAGAGATAGCAATTATAAACAAGACTATCAATTATAACTAAGTCTATTAAAATAGTTCCATCACAATGGAAAAATTAGATGCTTACAGCTAAGAGACAGTGTAACACATCAACAATGAATATATTTGAATTGAAATCAGAATTCATTAAAGTTTTAAGCAAAATTATCTGTGTACGTATATATGTATTTCTTTTTGTTAGGCATCAGGAAATCTATAAATAACATCATTTTTGTTGTCAAAGTATAATTTATCGTAAAACATTATATTGAAGAGTAGATTGATTAAAAATGAATGTAGATATACAAAGGAAGTATTCTATTTAAAAAGAATTCCTGTTATGAGTTTACATAAGATTGTTGTTAAACCTATAAATACTATTTATCAGTGGTACTAAGAGGAAAGTGATCCTCCCCTTCAGATAATTCACTGGACCCTATAACATTATCAGCATACTGAAGGCTTCCTGAATAGTCAATAAAACGACTGAACAGCAACAAAAGGGGAAAAGCAGCAGCCAGAAGCAGTTACAAATTACATCACACCATTTGCAACAACATTCATAGAAATATGTGTATGTGTACCCTTGGGTTTATCCACGTACGCATATCTCTACATAGACATGTATAATAAGGGAGGGGAAAATGTAGACAATTAGCAAAGTGAACATGAGTGAATAAACCTGTGAGGCTGTCATGAAACAAAACAAAGTGATTGAAAAAAAATCACTAGTACAAATGATAAGAAATTAAGAAAGTCTTTATTTTATACCTTTCTCGTTCTGGTGAATGCAAACTAGTATCTGGTCTCAAGCAGTTGGTACTAGCACTCCTAGCCCTGTCAAGAAAGGGCTGCAGTTCACTAGTGCCAGTGCATTGCATCCAGTGGTAGAAGAGAAAGACAGAGAAAACAAAGAAAGGAAGACCATGTTAGAGAGTAAAGCATAAAATAATGTCCCCTTTACACAAAATGTAGAATCACTGGGATTCAGTTCATAAGGGTGTGAGAGAGTTGACAGAATGACAGTGTAAAATTTTGTTTAGAAAATGAAGCTAAACAAAGATTATGCTTAAATTGCTTTGCATAATTTTTAGAAATGTCTCAGACTGAAAAATGAGACTAAATCACACCTACTTATGAAAAAAACTGGATACAGAAAGCAATAAAACAAAATGCCTAGAATTTCATTACCAAGAACAGATGCCACACCAAAACAAAATGAAGGACATCAGAGGAGAAATAATTTTACAACTCAACTGTTTTGGTTCACAACAATAGACAAGGGAAATGGAAGATATCACTTCCATATGTTCTTACCTAACCAGTATTTCATCAGTAAATCTCAATACTCTTGAGTTAAAGCATTCATGATGAAGGGAAATGTCCTGTCTAGTCACTGATTTGGTCTTAGTATGTGCAGGCAGAACTGAGCTTCACAAATTAAAATTACACAAAAATAAAATAAATTATAATTAAAATCAACAAGTACAATATACAAATGACAAAGCAACTAGACTTCTGACATTTGAGTTAGTAGATTTCATTTAGAGAATTATTCTAGTAGTAAGTTTTATAGTTAAAACGATTTTAGATATCATTAATTTAATGTTTCTCACTGTATAATTATTTCAAAAGAATATTTTATTAGAATGTAAATATTTTCTATTTAATGTTTTATTAGAATGTGAATTTTCTATTTTTAGTAGGCAAGGGATTAGGAATTACTGTATAACTGGGTGGGACTCACTGTTGTGGCTCTTACCTGTAAATATTCCAGTGAGAACTGCTCTGTAATAAAGGCATCTTGGGAGGTAATGTTTTATAGTGTCTACCAAGATGTCTGGAACGTAGCAACACAAACACGCAGGAAACAGAAAAATATATATGAAACCAATTTTTTTTAAGATATTCAGAAAGTAGGAGGCCTATAAAGCTATATAGATAAATCTTTTGTCACTTTTTTCTCAAAAGAACCACAATAACTATTTGAAGGGAAGACAATTATTAAAATATGAAATCATAGACACTTGACTTCATAAAATACTCATTATTTAATTATCTGAATTAGAAAAATACCTGCTGACCAAACTCTAGGAATTATTGATCAATAGTTAAATGTGCTACTTAATCTCTGATTTAATATTACGCCTACTTCTATGGAAGTAAACAACTCATAGCTAAAAGTAAAAATCAACTAATTTATATAATTTTGGAGTTACAATATGACTAAAAGAGTTAATGTTCTAAAACAAAACAAAGTGTTGACTAGCATTCCAGGGACACAGCTGGTTATAGTACCAGACAGCAGCAAAAAAAGAAAACAGCAAAAAGCCAAGAATTGATTGCAGAGGAGCAAGTTCTTTCTACTTATCAGCTTCTGTCTGGATCCAGACCCAATCACAGGAAATTTACCTTTGGAAGTAGGATAAGGTAGGCATTAGATGCAAACCAGAATACGGATTTTGAACCGGCAGAAAATTGGCCCAACAGCACCTGATTCCTTTAAAATCTGTGAGGGTTTCTGGACTGTCTATGCCATGAAGGACAAACTAGTTCAAGCCATATATTTTTTGATAATTTAATAACGTTCTATAAATTTAATTGACTAATTATGAAAATCTATCGTCTACTTCAGCTAGCAGTAAAGCACAACCAAGAGGGAACGGAATAAAAATTTATCAAAGACTTCCTAAACATCAAACACCTCACTGGTTTAATCATGTTTATATTAATGATCAAATCAAAGGAAATCTCATAAATCTTCAGTTAAAAAATGAACTAAAATGCCATTTTCTTTTCTTTTCTTTTTTGAGAGAGTCTCGCTCTTGTTGTCTAGGCTAGAGTGCAATGGTGTGATCTTGGCTCACTGCAACCTCTGCCTACTGGGTTCAAACAAATCTCCTCTCTCAGTCTCCCAAATAGCTGGGATTACAAGCGCCTGCCACCATGCCCACCTAATTTTTGTGTTTTTGGTTTTGTTTTCCTTTTTTTTTAGTAGAGATGGGGTTTCACCAGTTGGCCAGGCTGGTCTCAAACTCCTGACCTCAAGTGATCTGCCCGCTTCAGCTTCCTCCTTATTAAGTACAAGTTGAGGACAAATTTTACTGAAACTAAGGATTTAGCCTCCTTTCTAGACAGTGGAGTCTTCTTTTCAACTCCTAACCTCAGGCAAATATCTTTAGTAATAGGTTGCTATAAAACTTTTCTAAGTATTGCTTCAAAAGTGATTTTTTTTTTTTCAAGAATGGGACCAACATAGAATGGGAAACAGCTAGAAAATAGCACAAAATTTATAGTCTGAATGTTCAAGTTCCTGTCTTGGCTTTGCCACTTATTGGCTGTGACCTGGATAATTCCATTAAGTCTCCAAGCCTGTTTCTACATCCACAAAATGTGAGAAATAACATCCACTTAACAGGGGTATATGATAACACGTATACAATATTTAGGACACACTAGGATACAGTAAGGCAACTACAACTTTTTCTCTATACTACCACTTCCTCGAGACACATTTTACTAAAAAAAGGTTGGGCAATTAAATAATTTGGGAGAACATGACTTTAATATGCTGTGTGTATTAAATTTCAAGGTAGACACTTTCATTTGCAAAGTTTCCAAAATGTATTTGACTCACAAAAACTTTTATTGGTGAAACATCTCATAGGACAAGTTTCCCTATTTTTGGAAAAACTAGTTAAGCAGAAGATATCAAGTAGATCTGATTTTGAATCCTTGCTCTATTAGTCGTCAAATAAACTTTCTTAGCTTTTTTCCTCATCTCTAAAATCAGGATAATAATATTCATAACATATAATTACTGTCAGGAAATTGACATAAAGTACATTAAATATTTAACACTGTGCTTGTTATTAAATAAGTGTTATTTTCCTTATGTTTACTGGAGACTAGTAAATCCTCAGACTTTATTTTTAAAAGTCCTAAGTGAACATGGTATGATGTATTTTGAAAGCTTTAGATTTTAGCCATGGATAGTTATATAAATAATAAATGTCCATAGTTTATACGAAACCAAATTATATTATTGATATATCCATATAAAGCTGTGGTTATATATATTTACACATTTTGACATTCGTTTTTATTCAGATATAAATGTTTTTATAAATACATGAATATAAACATAGAAGAGATTATATATACATACACGCACATATTTTTGAACTCATATTGTCTCTATCTCCATACTTTTAGCATTACACATTACAGAATGAAAGACAGGAAGGAGAAAAGCCACTGGTGACATACGTTTTGCTCTGACACATTTGGCTAGCTCAGCTTCCGCTTCCCATCTTGTTGTAGTACCTGTCTACAGAACGTGATCTGCCTCACTGAATACTCATCTATTTTTAAGTTGTATACATACAAATATGATTATTTGCTTAAATCAGGAAATGCAAAGTCAACATACAGGGTCTATTAAATAGGACTTGCAGAGCTCAGAATTATTAGCAAAGCACCAATCTTAAGGATAAGATTGTATAAAATGATGCAGCTATTATATAATATTATATAAGTATATAATATTTTACAAGTACAAAATAAGGGAAAGAAAAAATACCTTTAGTTATTATATTTAGACTACTGGTGTGAGTATCCTAGAAATATTCATACACTGAGTGCCAGGCACATACTAGGTAGCTTAAAATGTAATGATTTTTTTTTGTGTTTGTTTTGTGTGCGTGTTATTTTTTTTCTTTTGCAGCTTTAGTCACATCAACAGGACTGTGAGAAAACTTTCAGAATTAGTAAATAAACCATTATTATTATGAAATTGTTTGTTAAGAAGAACAAGTCATAATAAACCTGGATAGTTTATGCTTTGACTTTCAGTAGGTTTTTATAATATGCATGATTTTACATTTTTTTCTCAGCAAATAGAACTAATAATTTCCTCGATTTTTTCCTGTGGCACTTCAAGCAAACATGGCAGCAGTTATCAGTAGTATAATTTTAGACTGTAAAAAGTTCAAACAAATTTTATTAGCCCAATTTTGTTTGCATTATTGGGCAGAACTACATATTACACACAGACATCATAAATCATGCATTTGTCTTTGCATCACAAGTACTGCGGTTATACCTCTTTCCTTCTCTTTCCTCCTCTTTCCTCTTACTTTTCATTGGCTAAAATATTTGAGTTTGGTTATTATGTGTTAAGTTTGTTTCACTGACTTACTACTTCCTTAACTTCTATATTCATTTCAAATATACATTAAGTATTTATAGAATATGCTCCATGAGTAATCTGTAAGAAGTTTTACTTTGGATATGAAATTAAAGATGTAATGAGATTAACATAAAGCATCAGGCTCTAAGCTCCAATTTAGAAGCAAAAAGTATATATTTTGTCGCTTCTAAAGAGGTATTCATATTGTTATATGCCTTTGTGGGAAAGTTTGTACTACAGCATTTCTGACAACTAGTGGGCTAGGATAGTTAAGATCAGGTTGAACATCTTCATTTTTCATCAGGAAAGAAGTTGAAGCTCAGCCATTAAAAATGAACTGTTAAAGATTTTATCAAAAGCAAACAGAATATAAACAACAATAA
Source organism: Theropithecus gelada (assembly GCF_003255815.1). Classification (NCBI taxonomy): domain Eukaryota; kingdom Metazoa; phylum Chordata; class Mammalia; order Primates; family Cercopithecidae; genus Theropithecus; species Theropithecus gelada. The sequence goes on along the minus strand of NC_037671.1, from coordinate 71,238,321 downwards.
ATTCTAAAAGGAAATAAAAAAAGACTAAAACAGAGCAAACTCACAATTATGAAACAATGATACTGCCATACACAGATTAGACCTCTTGTGACTAGACAGGAATATGTGTGGGAAGGTTGGGGGCACTCACAGTGAGCATTTAGAATTTTAATTGCAGAAACTGGTTCCTCAGTTTTAGGAATTAAAACAGTCCCAGAGAGGCCCACTGGTCTCTGGATTTTTGAATGTGGAGATGGCAAAGTAGTCTGCCTGAATCAGAACTGAAATATATTTGGAACGTCTTCCATAACCTCAATATAAAACAAAACAAATTTGGAAGACTTGGGAAATTTATTTGACCTGCTTGTAATAATACCACTAAGGGAGAGACGGAAGAATAATAGAATGGAAAGAGAGTCATCACACACAATCACCATTACCAAATCCCTGTATTTACCTGGTAGTATGTAGGCATTCTGCACTTCGTCCTCGTTTTGCTCTGGGCAGCATAAGAAGCTCACTGCACAGACAGGATGGGTGGTGAGTGAAACAGATAAATTATGAGACATGGGTTATGCCAATGGTATGCCAATGAAAACATGAAAAGGGAAGAAACCAGATTGTCTGCACTAGCATATTTGCTTGAGAGGTTAAACACAAATAAACATGAAAGCATTTAAAATTTTAAACAATAAAGTACAAATATTATGATTGAAGTCCTAGCTGTTGCTGATTTGCTATTGTATTTCAAAATGATTTTATAGAATATTAAAACAAAACAAAATTAAATATTCCTCAAATAAGATATAGGAATCTGTTTCCAATTATAGACAACTGAGCATTTTTTTAATACTATAAATTTGGCCTGATACCAATGGGAACTCCGAACATTTTTATATCTCTGTAACAAATTAAAGCGTGGTAGTTTTCTTGGCTTTTATAGCCACTGAAAATGCAATACCATATTATGTTTCTTATTAACCAACTAACAATATAATTGATTAGAATTTTTATTTTAAAATTAATACTTTATCTATATCCAAATTAATTTCACAATATTGACTGCCCTGGTCAAGTAGCCCTGTGTTTTCCCTCCTCACCTAAACTCATGGTGTCCCAAATGAATGTTGATAAAACAGCCCTCATTCAACTCAAGCTGAGATGTTTGGAATCCTATTCCTCAGAGCAGCTCTTCATCCTGGTACCTATTGTGACTCCATTCTTGAAGGTCACAACCCTACTTTCTACAGTAGGATGGCAATTAGGTAGGTTAAGAAGTTCTACTTGGGTTCTGTGTCCTTGACTCCATGGCGAAAAAATCATTTAGCACCACTATCATGACCCTACTCCTACTGAAAGTTTCTCCATTTTAAAAAGCCAGAAGAGAATATTCAACAAGGTGGGTATTACAAAACCTTAAATCAGATCCTGAGCTTATAATCAGGCTAAATGTACAGGTATATGGTTACTTCAAGAAGAAAGTCTGTGGGCATGCAAAGTAACAGATTCATAATGTAGACTTATAGTAACTGTTTCCATGAAACATTAGTTCACAAATGCAGAATTAAATCTAAGTACATATCCCCATAAGAATTCATCTCAATAGTTCGTATTCTAGACATTTTCTAGAAAGAGATTTTATGAAAAGAGATATATAACAGAAACATTATTATTGAAGTCCTCATAGAAACTCTGAAATTAACTTTCAAATGACATGTATCCACAATGTTTTAAATTATATAAATAACATAATTTTTATGATTACTAATACCTCAAATATTGTGATCCACAATAAATAAAGTATTTAAAAACTGCCTATGCAGGCTCCCTTCTTTAATTTAGGTCAACATCTACGTCAACAAGCTGTACCTTTAAAGCTGTCTAAGCATAAATTCTGATTTTGTAAAAGAAATTGGATAATTATAACAATATAATATTAGCCAAATATTTCCTAGAGTTGCATTTTAGAATATCTTAACAGCTGTTGCTTGAGAGAAGTTCACTTTTGAGTGATACTTTTACTCTCTAATGTGCTATGCCACAATATCTGCATATATTAAAACAGAACAAAAATTCATAACATTGAGCTCATAATTTTGACAAATACCTGTCTTGTTCTGATAAATACTGACTATCCACGTCTCTGGCTCTATGATCAACTGGACTTCGGGAGGCATCATGGTGTCTGGTTGGAGAACGTGACCTTCTTGTTGGATGAATTTCATCTAAACTCCTAAAATGATTACAAAATTCTATGTGTCAAATTGTTTCATCTTCCCAAAACAGGCAGACAGACTAAAGTGAAGGAACTGACAGTGATATGCAAATAAACACTGAAAAGTATTTGCGTCATAATCAAAACCTATTTTATCAATGAGTTAAGAGTATTTATTTTCTACGAATTTTTGCCTGTGGCTGCATTTCTCCAACCTTCTTTCACACTTCTACCAAAAAACAATTTTCATCGGCATAATTAATTACAATTTCAGGAGTGTGTATCAGAGTAAAATGAAGTACAGCAGTATATTATATGTTTTATTTATATTTCCAATCATTTAAAGTGCTTCAAAGAGACAATCCTAAAACTCTTCAAAGTCCATTCTGTCTCTTAACCTTATCCTCTTTGCCACTTCTCTCCACAATTCTGATTTGCTACAATTTTTTTCTAACAAGAAAGAAAACTAGCAAACAGAATACAAGCCAATTAGTCAAAAACTATTCCTAGGACACAAACGATTTCTACTCCCTGGGAAATTTATTCAGATTAAAATAGACTGCCATATAGGTTGGACAAAGAATAAAAAAGCATTTTGCCTACAGTTAATTCTGAAAAAAATAATTTGACCAAACTATTTTTTCATTTCAGTTAGTTTTGCAGCAATTTACACTGCATTATAATAAAAATGTACTGTCAGGGACACTGAGCCCATTTCAAAGCCTACCTCTGTAATGGCACATTTGGTAAACGTGAACGCGGCTTTCCCTGATCATTGCCGCGATGAGGAGATACTGAACGTGAGCGGTGATGAGTTGTTCTTTGCTGTTCTGGCACAGTTAATGTTGTAGATTTACTTTCTCTAGCACTAGACCTATAGCCTACTGGCAAGAGTACACACAGAAAACATTTAGTCAGTATTCTTCCGTAATGCAAACATTAACACAGAAATATAAAATTACACTAAAGCAGCCATTGATCTATGAAGAATACATGTCATGCAATCAGTTAAGTATACCTACATAGAGTGTAACATATACATGCACTGAAACAGGTTACAGTTGGCTCAAAGGTACCATGGAGATACTAATACGAATATGACAGTTGATGCCTCAGACATTATGATGAGTTGGGATACTGTTTCAATGTAAATAATGAATGAGTTCGTGACTTAGTAACACAAATGAAGCGCTTGACAGGAAACTATAGTTAATATACAAGTCAATGGGCCGGGCGCGGTGGCTCAAGCCTGTAATCCCAGCACTTTGGGAGGCCGAGACGGGTGGATCACGAGGTCAGGAGATCGAGACCATCCTGGCTAACACGGTGAAACCCCGTCTCTACTAAAAAATAAAAAAAAAATTAGCCGGGCGAGGTGGCGGGCGCCTGTAGTCCCAGCTACTCGGGAGGCTGAGGCAGGAGAATGGCGGGAACCCGGGAGGTGGAGCTTGCAGTGAGCTGAGATCCGGCCACTGCACTCCAGCCCGGGCGACAGAGCGAGACTCCGTCTCAAAAAAAAAAAAAAAAAAAAAAAAATAAAAAATAAAAATACAAAAAAATAAGCCGGGCGTGGTGGCGGGTACCTGTAGTCCCAGCTACTCGGGAGGCTGAGGCAGGAGAATGAACCTGGGAGNTCAAAAAAAAAAAAAAAAAAAAAAAAAAAAAAAAAATACAAGTCAATGCTTAGAAATATATGTAATAAATTTAAATAAATTTAAATAAATTATTCATTTCAATTTTATTGTAGAGGATAAATTACTTTAGTTGGATTGCAAATGGCATCTTTAATAAGAAAACGAATATATTATTTCAGTTTTAATTAACAAAGAAGAGTAGGAGATCTTCACCATTATACTGATTAAGTATACCATTATACTGATTGTGAAACCACAAATAATACTGCAATTTTCAAATGTAGTATATGACTGAAGATGACGATCACAATAATGTAGAGAAAATGAACCCTTCTAAAGAACCAACTGCCAAATCTGCCTTACACATCTGAAACTACTCCATAATTATTTTAATTAGCATAATTAAGATAATATAGTTAACATATTGCAATTTGAAATTAATTATAACAGCTACTTTTCCCCTGAAGTTAAGGTTTATATTGTCTCTGATATGGTTAAGATAAAACAGTAATCTCAAAACCAAAATAAGAGTTTAGAGTTTAAAATTTTTTCACAAGGGTCACTGTCTTTTATTATCATAAGGAAAATTAAAAAATTATGTGGCCAAAGTAAAAACAAAAAACTATATTTACAACTACATAAAACATACATAAACCATAAATACATTAAATTTAACTGGGAAGCTAAAACTGTTGCTCATTTTTTACTTGGTAACTCTCACATTATCTCAAAAATATGTTATGAAACATCATGAGTAAAGGCAGGCTAATAGTCCCTAGCAGTTTATATACTGTGAATCCATGATCTTATGCCTAATTTTAAGGGACTTCAAACATTTCATTACACTTACTTTGACAATATTCAGACCAAATAAATACAACCATTTTGTCACTCTGTAAAAACATATGTTTAATTATCATAAATGGTATAATTTATAATTTCAAATACTTTAATTTTTTATCTTATCAAAATACCAACTAAGCTATTGAGTTTTGTGTAAAAAGTCTGTTATTCACATGTAATATTATATTGTAATTTTAAGACTAGAAATTATAATATTAAGGCTAGAAAGAGACCCACTAAGTTAACATGTAGTGCATACACTATTAATACATAGCTCATTGTAAAAAAAAAAAAAAAGTGACTGTTTTTTTAAAGACAATTAATCCATAGTCTGAATTACTTAAACATTTTTAGTTACCATTTGGTATCAATTATACAATAATTTTATGGAAGGCCAATATTGACTTATGAGCCCTATTTCGAGATTTAAGCGCATATTCAAGGTATATAAATAGATTTTGTAAAATTAATTATTACAGAATAAATTTTAGAGAATTTTGGCATCTTGCTGTTAAAGATATATAATTAATTTGTTTCTTGGATTCTTTGTGTTTATATAGAAATTAATGTCTCTTTTGTCCTATTAAGAAGGGACTTTAAGGAAACAAGTGAAATCTTAAAACTTTTAATATATTAACAACTTTCAATGTAACTTAGAAAGTTCTGAATTCATAAAGAGAAAGTACACTGAAGGCAATGTGTACTATTTTGGTGACTCAAAGTCATTTTGAATATAACATATGCTAAATATTCAAAGTTTTAACATTTGACTCTATAGTAAATGATCTCAAATAAATATGCATTTATAGTTCTTTGCAATTTACAAAGAAAAAGTTCTTTGCTTTTTAAATTTATAGTTGCTTTTTACAAAAAATTTTATTTTCTTCACATGATGTTTAATTTATTGTTGACAACATGCACTCTATCTTCAGAACCACGACTGGTATCAAACTTTTTTTTTTTTTTCTCCCACTCGGAATCTCGCTGTCCACCCAGGCTGGATGATCTTGGCTCACTGCAATCTCTGCCTCCCGTGTTCAAGTGATGCTCCTGCCTCAGCCTCCCAAATAGATGGGATTATAGGTGTGTGCCACTAGGCCCAGCTAATTTTTGTATTTTTAGTAGAGATGGGGTTTCACCATATTGGCCAGGCTGGTCTGGAACTCCTGATCTTATGATCTGCACACCTTGGCCTCCCAAAGTGCTGGGATTACAGGCATGAGCCACCGTGCCCGGCTAGGATGAAACTATTTTGTGGTAATCCCAATGTTTTAGTTGACTCAGAGTTAGATATTAGAGATTCTTTTTTCTCATTTTCCGGTTGAAGTTGCTAGATTCCTCACCTCAGATGAGGGCATTCTGTATATGGTCATTTTTATTCTTCTTAATCAGCTAAAATTTTTTACTTTAAATAACAATAAGGCTATAACTACAAAGTTAATAAAATGTGGCTCTGGCAGTCTCAACTGCTGAAAACCTGCTATATTTCCCTAACTGGAAAAAGATAGTAAGCACATGAAACATAAACAGAGAATTTTGTGTTCTAGAAAAGCCAAGGCATTAGGAAGTTTAAGTTTTGGCTGTAGTACAACATTTTGTATAGAGCTTTTGAGCTTCTCTAGATAATATACAACCAGGAACTTCCTTGAGTACATTAAACATATATAGAAGATGACTTCCATATCTAAACAAATTTTTTCTTCATATTGGATGCTAGAAATATAGAAGCAAATTTGTAACCAACATTTAAAAGTACATAGGAATGCACTGTGCTAACTTATCACCTCACTTTATTTTAGCTTCTTGTCCTTATTTTACTGACTCATCTTTCCTCTTCACTTAAAATGTATTGTATATTACTATGTGACTAACGATATTTGCCATACAGATACTACCACATAATCACAATCGATCAATGAAGAGTGTATCTGAAAATATTAATGAATTACATGATCTCCTTTAATTTATGAGGAGATCTTTGAAACATAAAATATTACTTATTGGTTTTATAAGTTACTAGTCACATTCTATTAAAGTTTGACTCATTACCTTTTAAAATGCTAAATAAAAATGAACAATATTATTTGAAAAATACTGCTTCTGTATAACAGAGATTATGCATGTTTGCAAACACTCTGAGGGACATGGTATATTTCAGTATGGAATATAGGTATATTTAGAATTCAGTGCTCCTTGTTGATACTTAAGCACTAATCCCATCTCTGGTGGATTCCATAACTCACTTTGACTTCTCACAAGATGTTATCCATGTTGCTCTCTCAGAGAAAGAGGAAGAAACTCATCATTTGTGTAAGGATTTATTTAATTGGCCATTTATTTCATTCACTGTCCTGTCTCATAACAAAAAATATGAAATTTCAGGTGAAAAAAAATTGGGAACCACTCAACGAAGTAAATTCTATTTAGATAAACTGGCAATGACAACATTAAGGTTGATTAATGGTAAAGATTCTTGTTAGAGGTGATGATTTTTCCACCAGGAATAATCTAATTCCTATTTGAATATCCCAAATTAATTTAAATGTATAATCACTTTACTCTTTCAATTTAATGACAAACTAATATGATGTTACATTTTGTGTGAACTTTTTTGTTGAGAATGTGTGTAATTATTATGGCCTTCTAAGAAATAAAAACAGAAAGCAAAAATGAAATGCTCTCCAGTATGATCTAAATCTCTCACCAATACACTGACATTAAAGATTAATATATAAGTATATAGATTTTCACAGCACTAGATTTATTATTTTAACAATATTTTCTACTTTCACACAGTGATTAAATACTACATTTTTGGCTGCGCATGGTGGCTCACACCTGTAATCCCAGCACTTTGGGAGGCCGAGGTGGGCAGATCACAAGGTCAAGAGATCGAGACCATCCTGGCCAACATGGTGAAATCCAGTCTCTACTAAAAATATAAAAATTAGCTGTACATGGTGGTGCACGCCTGTAGTCCCACCTACTGCGGAGGCTGAGGCAGGAGTATCACCTGAACCTGGGAGATGGAGGTCTCAGTGAGCCAAGATCGTGCCACTACACTCCAGCCTAGCAACAGAGTGAGACTCTGTCTTAAATACATACATACCTACATACATACTATATTTTCTCTGAATTATAGGGAACAAATGCAACTTGATTTTAGAGAACTCTCCATAATTTTCTCCCAGTTTTAGTAAAGTTGTATGCATCTCTCCAAACTGTGAAGTTAGTATGGTAGAATTTATCAACTTGAGCAAAACCATTGCCCTCAAATTAAGTACACTACCATCTGAGAAATTACATAAATGAAGGGCATACATTTCAATATTGTCTTTAAAAACTGCCTTTAAAATTCATATTTATACATTTTAAGACTGTCTCTTTCATTTCTTCTTATTTGAATATTTACTTCTCCTCTCATTAGTAAATTTTTAAAAAGTATAGAATTAGTGCCAAGAAAGTCTTTATCACTTGATTTTACACACTTCTCTGATAAAAGTCAGATGAGAAACATTTAAAACGTAGAACATCACAGAAGTCTTACTAACTTACACAATGACAAAAAGATGTTCACTTCAAATGAGTACTTCATCTTTCTTAAACATATTACTATTTTAAAACATATACACACATTCTAGCTACAATCAGTGGGGAACACATCACAAAAGCTTTAAAAGTTATAGCCAGGCCACACATGCAATTTTAAACCTGGCCATGCACTTTTCTCAGTATATTCCATGGAAGGCTACATTATTTTCAGAAATGGTGGAATGAAAATCATAGAAATGCAATATAAAACATAGAACAACGGAATTTTTAATAACCCCATCTTTTCAAGATAAAATTCATATTTTCACTTATGCTCAGAGCATTGTGAAATAATGATTTGTTTCACCTAGTTAGCCATGTTTCTATGGAAGAACCTCACTAAAATAAGTGGGAATGCTAATTAGCAGAGACTAGTACATTTAAAACTTTCTTAATAATTTGAAATGTGGCCAGGCACGGTGGCTCACGCCTGTAATCCCAGCACTTTGGGAGGCCAAAGCGGGCGGATCACGAGGTCTGGAGATCGAGACTATCCTGGCCAACACGGTGAAACCCTGTCTCTACTAAAAATACAAAAAATTAGCTGGGTGTGGTGGCGGGCGCCTGTAGTCCCAGCTACAAGGGAGGCTGAGGCAGGAGAATGGCATGAACCCGGGAGGCAGAGCTTGTAGTGAACCGAAATCAGGCCACTGAACTTCAGTCTGGGTGACAGAGTGAGACTCCGTCTAAAAATAAAATAAAATAAAAATAATAATTTGAAATGTAAGTCACCATGGAATAATATAATACTGATTTCTCTGTGATATAAATCTTCAGTTTAGTATCCTAAAGAGGTCTGGAAGCTGACAGAGAAAACAAGCAAAGCAGCACAGTGAAGCAGGGCCATGCTCTTCACTCACGCACCTGGAGGAACTACGCCAATACCATCATCAACCTCATAATCTGAGATGTCACTATCACTGATTCGCTGAGATCCTGCACAACAGTAAGGCAAACAGATACCTCTGTGTCTGGTTGGTTTATGAAATGTAAAGGACATTGTTAAACTTTTTTTAAAAAGTAAATTACATTACTACTGAAAACTTACGAAGACTAATACAGTACACACTGAGCTAATTTTAAAAGAAATGTTTGTTCTCTAAGGATAACATTTTATCAGTATTTTCTCCTCATTACACCAAAGACATATAGAAACAAGGGGATTTTACCAAGTAAGATTTTCGGATTAATTCTTTAATTAAAATATTATACTAAAAGCCTGTAGCACAGTATATACAGTACATTGTTTTCTACACAATTAAGTGCTTTCCTCTGCAGTTCAGAGAGGATAGGGCTGAGTGGAAAGGTTCAGAGACATTTCTTGGCTGGAGCTCTATTCAGCCTGTTTTATGAAAAAACATCAGGGCCCTTTATAAAATATTTATGTTTAGCTCCCCAAGTTAGTCACTATACTTCACTAAACATTGACTTTGAGGAAATTACTGATCAGGGAAACATCAACATGAAATATTTAATTATGTGAGAAAAATAATTTAGTTCCAGATTACCAAAATGAGGCGTCTTTCAGTTAACTGAGAAATGTAGCTATGACTCCAAAATTACTCGATAAGTACAGAAAAAAGTAGCTTTTTCCAATCACTAGATGAATCGTAATAAACATAACCTTCTAATATTTTAAACAATATTTCTTATGAATAACTATTAAAATATTTATGAACTGGCTGGGCATGGTGGCTCTCGCCTGTAATCCCAGCACTTTGGGAGGCCAAGTGGGGTGGATCATGAGGTCAGGAGTTCAAGACCAGGCTTGGCCAACATGGTGAAACTCCGTCTCTACTAAATACACAAAAATAAATTAGACAGGCATGTTGGTGCGTGTCTGTAATCCTAGCTACTCTGGTGGCTGAGGCAGGAGAATTGCTTAAACCTGGGAGGCGGAGGCTGCAGTGAGCCAAGATCATGCCAGCACACTCCAGCCTGGGTAACAGAGTGAGACTCTCTCGGGGGAAAAACAAAAACAAAAACAAAACTATGAACTATAAAGTTATTAAGACCTCACATGTAGCAACCCACCAATGATGATAGAAATTATTCCATCAGTCAATAATCAACAGCTCAATTGGCCCTGTGCAAGAATTTTAATTCAGAGGTTTTTGGCTTTCAGCTCTGGAATTACTCTGCTATGCTATATTATTTTCATTGTGAAAATGTAGAAACAGTTTTGCCAAGATTCTTCATAAAAATGAACAATTTTCCAATATTTTGATCTCTAATAAAACATTTGAAAAACAAAAACATCTTGAATTATTAATCACTAATTAGATCATTACAGCATAATTACTTTGTGGCAACTAAAACAACCTTAACCTACTTTGTAGCTTTTTGCTAGAGCTTTCTCCATGAATATGTCGCCTTGGCATGAAAGGTGATGGCTGAGGCAGAGGTAGTGAAGACTCATCATGTGTCTGAAGTTTATACCAATGCGGTTCATCATCTAAAAGCGCTGTCTCCAATTCTATGAGGATCTGAGAGGGTAATTCTCAAATTAAATCAAGTACCTTTATCAAAACATAATGTAATAGCAATCGTAATAAATATCACAAAACTTTATTAACTATTTGACTTGAGTTTTTAAAATATACATCACCTCTCCAAGAAATTCACTTTCTTCTTCTTGCACTCTGGGTTGGTCCCACACAGTTATTTCTAACATTCGTTCTCTAAAATCTCTACGATGTACATGTGAATAGACAAAAGTTTGATTCCATTTTGGTTCTAGTATTTTCTTTACTGTTTTGGTCCTCCTTTTACTTTTATCACTGAAAAATAAGTATGTTTTGTAAATGAAAAAGCAAGTATATGCTGCCATCTACTGTAGTCACATGTAAAACTGCCATTGGTATTTATATTATTTTAACTTATAACTCATTGAAAGTCTATAAAAAGATACTAGAGTTTAATAATCTAACTTCAATTACAATATAAGCAGTAGTCGTAATTATAGGGACACATACAAAGGTACATTCTAAATGATGTGTCGCTATCAAAGACTAATATGTCTATAAACAAGGTAATAGATTTCTTTTTTAATTGGCAGATTATTTTCAAATATTTCCAACACAAGGCTTGAGGGACTTCCTTTTTCAGAGATAATGTACTTTTATCCCCTCAGAAAGAATTATCTATTATGTTTTTAAAAAATATCCCAAAAGAGAAAATTCTACCTTTTCTATTAGTATAGATTTTAGGATTTTTCTTTTTTTCTAAAATTATTCACTACCTTCTATCTGGAAGAAAATACATTTTTACATAGGGATTTCGAGGACGCCCATCTACTCTAGCAGGTAGATCTGTTGCTTGCAGAACATTTACAATCAGCTGGTGTCCCACTTTATCATACCACAGTTTCACCTAGAAGCAATGAGGAAAGGAATTATTTGTAAAAATCATGAGGCATTACAATTTTACGTAAAACAAAATTAAAGTTATATTTAAAGGAGGAAATTTTGAATTACAATATAATGCAAAACAGATATTTCTAAAAACATACCAATTTGAAAGCATAAACACACAGAACTTTACTTTGCTCTTTGAGTACTTTAAATATAACTTACAACTGGCAGGCCTTCAGTGTTACTGTACATTCTCACATATCATTTTATAAAATAAAACTAATAATAATTTTTCCAAAAAACTAAGGGAAGAGGGAGATATAAAATCATTACTATTGTTCTTAAATGTTAAAAATAAGAGTTTGAGGATTATATGTGTCTAAATGATTATAGCGTGACTAAATGCTTTTTCTGGTGTCACAGGTAGTTAAAATAAAAAAAAAGAGTTTGGATATTAGGAATAAGACATACAAAGAATTAGAAGAGATCATAAAACATATTTACTGTGGGCCTATTTTATACAGGCACTGCTAAGTATTTCCTGGTATTTTTTCTCACATTTTTTTTTTATTTTTTGGAGACATGATCTCACTCTGTCACAGGCTGGAATGCAGTGGCATGATCATAGCTCACTACACAGCTTCAAACTCCTGGAACCAGCAATCCTCCCAGTTCAGCCTCTCAAGTAGCTGGAACTACAGGTGTGCACCATCATGTCTGGCCATTTTTTAAAATGTTTTATAGAATTGGGGATCTTGCTATGTTACCCAGGCTGGTCTTGAACTCTTCAGCCTCTCAAAGTGCTGGGATTAAAGGCCTGAGCCACTGCACCAAGCCCTCATTTAATTTTTAGAATTAACCTGTTACACGTTATTTTTCATGAGAGAAGGAGGAAAAAACAAAGGATACAATACACAAACGATATCTTCAAACTACAAGAAGGCCAAATGATATTTCTATTAACCAAGATTTCATGACAGTAGACCAAAGAATACTGGGGAAGTAACATACTAAAATCCTGTCAAACTCATAAGAATTGGATTTTATCAGTCATTACAGTATCTGCCCTGGCAGTGGTAATGACACTTTAACAAAGTCATCACCTTTAATTTTTTTCCTTTAATTTAGAAGTTACTTCTCATTCTATGTTTGAGTAAGCATATGCTGTTAATGGGTATATGTTAGAACATATCTGAGAGTCATCATAACAAAATAAACTAATTTAACATAGGATTAGCTTTTCATGGTAAGGAACAGATTAAGAATTCAAACCTGGATCTGTCTGATTCCCACTTGATACCTAAGATGTGGTTTTCACAGAACCAGAATACGTTTCCATCCTCTTTTAAAATATGTGGAGAATACGAGAGATTTACACATACACTGAAGAAAAAGATGGCAGGGCAGATAAACCCAAAGGGTATTACAAAGATATTCAATATACTAAAAATAAAAGTTAAAACCATAAAAGCCCTAGAGAAATAAGCTTGTATATATCTTCTCTGTCTCATTAAAAACAAGAGAAAACCACAAAGGCAGACCACAGAAATCCACACATTATCAGAGGAGCAAAAGGTCATTTTCTGTATAACAACTTGAAACAAATAGTCCGAAGTCCTTAAATTATAATATCAACATAACATTTTCCATCATAATCTACAAATATATGGCTCTTCATTATACTTAACCCTAGTTTCTTCACTCCAGGTTTCTCCAGATCACATAATAGGGCAATAGTGAGAAAATGGTAGCTTTTTCAGAGAGCTTTCAGTGGCAACGAAGAGTTTTGCCAAATGCCTTAGGAAGTTAAAAAGAATATTCCAAATTTAGGCTCTTCAGGCTCTAGGCTCATAAGGTTGTTACATAAATGGGGCATGAATTCCTAATATTATGTGTAAACAATTATTTACCTTAGAAACTTTTACACCAAAAATATGAATATTTACTTATGTTACCATTCATCAATTAATGTTCAGAGTATCTGGCACATTGCAAGCACTCAGTAAGTATTTCTGAATAAATATGTGAATAAAGGAATAATTAAAAAATGCATGAAAAACTAATGAAGTAGATTATGGTGTTAAATGACTACGTATTGCAGGCTTCAAGGAAAAGGGAACATATTTAAAGACAGACTCAGACAGTATATGCAAATACTAACAGTCTCCAACATGTACAAAAAATACATACAGAAAGTTGCCCTGGTAAGACTTGTGGAGCATCTTTTAGAGCTCCAGGACTTGTTGGAGAAATAACAGAAATGGAAGGCCTTTCCATCTTCTGAGATTCAAAGGAACTTGAACCTAAAATAAGAAAAAAAGGTAATATTTGTAAGTGTAGAAAATATTTTTAATAAAATGTTAAATGCATCCTTATTTGCATAAAACCATAATTACTACCACTGATAACAGAACCTACTTTTAATGGGGTAGATTTTGTCTTCAGTTAATTGTCTATTTAAGAAATATTAAGAATGATATAATGAAGTGTTGTGCTTATTTCAATTGGAAATAATTGATCTACATTTCTGGAGTGCATGGTATTACACAGACTCTTATATGACTTCACATATGGGTAAAGGTCTGCTTCAGCGATAAGGAAGATAGTGCCTGTTAACACTAATTATCTTGCCTAAAGTTCTTACTGAGAAATTAAAACGAATGCATACATAATATAATTTATGAACCACATCTAAACCAGATTTTGTCATTGTTTTAAAATCAGATATACCATCTATCTTAGTTTTGATCTTATAAATGAGTATCTTGAACCTCTGAAAATGCTACTTCAAGTAATTCACGACTAGTGATTTGCTTCAACTTCACACGAAGGAGGCTGGGTCTCCTCTTGGCCACTTGGTGGAGTTCTTCACTGTTCAAGTATACCCTGACACACAGAGCAATATAGAGTGTTTATAGAAGGCTATTGAGCCAGAAAGTATAACCTTGAACTCACCACCATTCAAACGTAGCCAATGCTTCATTGAGAAATACTGTTTATGAAGCATTGCCTGAGTATGTGCAATCCACACATTTTTTCTATAACTACAAATTAATTCTCATGTCATATTTTGTGCCCTCCAAAAACTGTTAGTGATAAAAAACAGCTCTATAAAATTGTTACTGTGTGTATTTTCCCAGGTATATTTAAAATACATTTCCTTGAGTCTCACAACAGGAACGTTGTTATTTCTAATAATGCTTGTTTGTAATATTATGGCAATCAGTGTATTTTTTAATCATATCAATAATATAAATTATGCAATTAGTCCCACTTCTTCTTTGTATTGATCACCAGAAAGCTCAAAGCCAAAACTGGGTACACCTCTAGCAGAACATGATGGTATGCATTTTAGATGATAACCTAGCCTAGTGTCTGTTTCCTTGTTTATCCTACTTTCATATTTTCTTCTCCCTTCTAATCACTATCACTGGTTTTCCCCTAAATCACCTTTTATTCTCTACTTCTATAACCTGGGTTCTGTAAGAACATCTCGGGAATCAAGTCCAAGTATTAACTTAATTCCCATCCATTGCAAAGAAAATATTTGGGTCACTTCTGCATTATCACTGAAAACTTAATTGTCTATACTTTATTGCACACAATATCATCTTCTCTCATACAGAAATGACTTTAATTCCCATATAGATAACTCTTTCAACCCTCTGGTTTCACAGTCCCTTGACCCATTATGTTTAGTGAAGTTTACTCTACCCATTCATTTCTAAAAACAATCCACACACTTTGTTATTGTCAGGCCTTTGGGCCCAAGCCCAGCCATGGCATCCCCTGTGACTTGCATGTATATACACCCAGATGGCCGGAAGTAACTGAAGAATCACAAAAGAAGTGAAAATGCTCTGCCCCTGCCCTAACTGGTGACATTCCACCACAAAAGAAGTGAAAATGGGCCAGGCACAGTGGCTCACGCCTGTAATCCCAGCACTTTGGGAGGCCGAGGCGGGCGGATCACGAGGTCAGGAGATTGAGACCATCCTGGCTAACACGGTGAAACCCCGTTTCCACTAAAAATGCAAAAAATTAGCCGGGCGTGGTGGCGGGCGCCTGTAGTCCCAGCTACTCGGGAGGCTGAGGCAGGAGAATGGCGTGAACCCGGGAGGTGGAGCTTGCAGTGAGCCGAGATCGCGCCACTGCACTCCAGCCTGGGTGACTGAGCGAGACTCCATCTCAAAAAAAAAAAAAAAAAAGAAGTGAAAATGGTAGGTCCTTGCCTTAATTGATGACATTACCTTGTGAAATTCCTTTTCCTGGCTCATCCTGACTCAAAAAGCTCCCCCACTGAGCACCTTGTGACTCCCACTCCTGTCCGCCAGAGAACAACTCCCTTTTGACTGTAATTTTTCTTTACCTACCCAAATCCTATAAAACGGCCTCACCCTTATCTCCCTTCGCTGACTGTCTTTTCGGACTCAGCCTGCCTGTACCCAGGTGATTAAAAAGCTTTATTGCTCACACAAAGCCTGTTTGGTGGTCTCTTCACACAGACGAGCAAGACAGTTATTTGGTAATACAATTATTTGTTAAAGTGCCTACCTAGTTTCTTCACAAGGCTGCTCTTGAGACTGAGCTGCTTAGCAATCAAACTGAATAATCCAGTATCACAATAAATGTTTATGTAAATAGAACTATTCCTGATATATTAAGCTCTGTAAGGGTCCTGACTGTTATGATGCTGAAGAGTATTCCCAGTAAAGATTTTTTTTTTCTTTAAACCACATAAAAAAGTAGAGGAAGAAAAATCTTAAAGTAGAACTTCTTTGGATTTCCAGTTACTGGCATCATTGCCAACATCTAGTACCAATGGAGACATCTTTAGTATAGGAATCCTAATTCATTATATCAAATAACTAAAGAAAATTAGAAATCTTTACTTTCAATTAGTTCAATACTTTTATAATAACAAAGAAATCTTATACTCACTGGACTCCAGCGGAGGGTGGGAGCTCTCAGGAATCCGGGGAATGTCACTAAAAGAAACAGGATATGGTGAAAATCCCATTAGCTAAATGACCCTGCCTGAGGCAATCATAGCCCATTTTATGTGATGTGAAAAATCCTGCTGGGTCTTTACAGGTGTGGAAATGAATAGGAGTTACTATTAAGGCAACTACTAATGTGCATGAATGTCAAACACCACACAAAAAAAAACTGCAATAAAAAAGTTTTTATATATTTAAGAGCAAAATACTTTAACATGACAACAATCAGACTAATATTGTGGTTAAAATCACCACAATATTTTTACTACCAAAACAGCAGGTTTGGAAATAAAAAATGTTAAAGGTAACACTTTCCTTCAATTCTAGGAAATCAAAATGACACAAATTTTACAAATCAGTAATATGCTTTACAAACACATCTGAAAGAGTTTACTGAGTGAAAGGGATGGGAACATCTCAATAAAAAAATGATATGGTGAATATCATGGGCAAAGTTAAATGAAAAGGATGAGTTGCTTTGGAAAGTAAAAATGGTTCAAGCTTGCAACAAAAAAGCCAAATTATTTTATATATGTGAATATATAATACATATACACATATATACCCTTTATAGAGATCCATATTTCTATACTGAAGTTAGCTAAATATATGGCTATTTACTATATGGTTAGAAAGTGACTTGTGAGACCACCCATTCCTGCCACACTGATAAATTACTCTGAAGAAATATATGTACTATAGTCTCAACTTAATCCATTACCCACTGTGCCCTTAAGAACCCTAGATCACCTTGGCTTAGGTATTATACTGCATAGGACTATATTACTTCTCATTTTTCAAAGATGTTTTAATATCAATTTAAGAAGATTAACAATATGCAAGTATTAACATGACATTTAAAGCAGACTGGAGTTAGCTAGTCTCAACAACATTATCAGCATATTTTTTAAGAATTTCTAACCACTTACCTTATGACCTAACTTCACTTTTTTTTTTTCACTTTTTGGGGGAATGAAAACAAAAAGAGTTTTCCCTGTTTGATTGTTCTCTGGAGTTGTCATTTTGACTATTTTGTGCAAAGTAATTCTCATAACCAACTATAATTTATACGTCTTAAAAAATGACAATTCGGCCTAAGTTGTGTATTTTATATATTTTATTATATATTTTTGTATGACTATACATTTATATAAAATCATTTGAATGAATTTATAATTAAGAGACTAATTTATAATACCTAAAACACACAAAAAACTATATTCTGCTACTTTCTTCTAAATTAATGTAAGCAAATAAAAGTAAATTGTAAAAAAAATCGAGGAACAATCAATTTTTAGATAGTATAACTTCTTAAAAAATCAGCTTCATAGTCCATTATGGAATCAGAATTTGAAACTCTAAAGCCAGGTACAAACTTTGGAATTTACGCGTCTTGTGAAAAAAGAATGGTGGCGAAGTTGTTGAAAATATGTCAAAGTGACTTTTAGTTAAAATTTATTCATGTTAATTGCTTCAGTAATATTTTCAGGCATAAATTTCCACTGGATGTTTACATATCCAGTGGAATTCTTTATTAGTTCTACCTACCAGTTAGGGAACAATTAAAAGCATAAAGGTCAAAGATATTGTATTTGGTGGGTTCACAAAAAAAGTCAATACCTCAAGATGGCTGATGCCTCTTAGTGTGTACTGATCAATGTGATTGCAAGTTATATTTAGAATGATTCCTGAAATCACTATGCCACTAAATTATGAATATTTTCTTTTTCCTTTAATTATAGTTGCTAAACAGAACTACATTAAATATTACTATTAAAACACAGCTCTCTAGCCTGGGTAACAGAGCAAGATCGTGTCTTAAAAAAAAAAAAAGAAGTAGCTAAAATTATTTTTCTAGGATTCTAATAATGTATTTATTAGAAAGTTGGTATCACCTTTGATTCTGATTCAATTATAATCTTTGCATTCCACATCCTTTGACTTCTATAATCTATAAATTATAATTTTTGTATTCTATGTTCCTTTCAATTCTATAATCTATAATGTGTTTAGAATTTGGCTGTGTAGATGATTACTTCTTAATTAATTTTCATAAAAAGTAAAAATAATGTTACTCCAGTCTACTTTAATTGTCTGTTACTTTTTTAAGTCACCATGAATCAGTTCTGTTTTAGTTGTTGACTTTTAAACCACTATATATTTGAAAGTATTTGGCAAGTGCACAATGCTTGATTCTAAACTTTAGCTTTCATACTTTTGATTCATTTTCCAATTTACTTACCTCTTTTCCAGCCTTATATTTACCTCAGCACTAGAACATATGTCATGTAAAACTAGCATAAATCGTAGTATTGTTATTTTAAAAGTCTACATGGAAATGTACAACACTTTTGCAAATGTCTTCAGTGTTCACTCTTAATAATCACCAGTTAAAATTGGTTAAAAGCTTGCCTTTATTTTAGAGTTTTATATATTAATATTATTTGATATATGATCATACATTTTCATTCTTTGAGAATTATGATAATTATATTTTCTTGTATGTTTTGCATTGACATATATTCAAGAGGCCAATACAAATTAAAGGTTAGCACTTTTTCAACATAAAAAGCCTTGAAGTAATGGCTGTATTATATTTTGGAGAATAGGGAAAAAAAGAATCATTTCCAAGAATACATTTAAACATTAAGCCAAGTATAATAAAACAGTTCAAAATGTCTTTAAAAATTACAGACTGGCAAAATGAATATTTATTTTGGACCATGTGGGTTTGCCAAAAAAAGGTAATGATATGGGGAAATCTATATACATACATAGAAAATATCCCACTGGCTATAGATAATTAAATTGTACAGAAAATTGAGGTTTAAAAATATCATTACGACCAATTAAAATGTTAAAATATTTAATACTTCTCACTTGATTTTAAATAAAAGTTGAAATTACGGGTAAAGAGACAGAAAAAAAGTTCTATTCTTTAGTAGAATAATAAAAAGTTCATGTAGACATATGAAATCATTAATATTTTAAATAACACAAGGAGTTTGTTAATGTCTCTCTTAAAGGAAATGCTACTTATTAAATTAGAATTACTTAAATATATCTGCCATTAAAAGAAAATTTTACTTTATATTTCTCTTGCAAAAAGTACATATTGATATTTTTTGATATTACAATTATTAAAGTGTGGAGCTTCTAAAATGTAGTGAAGTAAACTCAGTATTCCAGTTAAAAAATTAAGAAATTTTTAATGATCTAAAAATGTATGCCCATAATTGATGAAAAAACTATCCATGTTAACATGTACTGTATGAATGTATAAAATTCTTTTTAAAACCCTACTAATACATGTAATTTACTAAACTTAAGAAGTAAGTTTTTTTAGCCTTACCCAATAGGCCTTGAAACAATAATTTCAACTTGAGGTTCTGATTTTGATTCTAAAATAATGTTGTAAACTTCTTCATTTGTAGCTCCCGGCAGGGGTTTACCATTCCATTCTAGAACTTCATCCCCTTGAATTTAAAAAAAAGGGTATTTTTTTACCTTATATATTCTGTTTATTTTTCGTATCTTTTCTCTTTTTTAACAAAGAAATGCAAAACATATACAAATAGTTTAATTGTCTAGGCTCTGCTTTCAAAAGCAAATTGATTGCCATATAATGTCAGCTAAATGGTTCTTCTAAACACTTTTTCTTTTCTTTGTTTTTCTTTTTTTCCCCCAGAATATTATTGGTGACTGGAAACAGTACAATACAAAACTACCTTTGTCTTTTGAGATATACCAGAAATCATATAAAAATAATCTCATGCTATGGGATGGAATTAGCACAGCCTATTTGGAAACATTAAAAAATAATAATTAGCAGCATGCCCTCCATATAATAAATGTAGGCGGCTCTATTTTTGAAATATTCTTATTAAACTGTGCATAAATCCTGTTTTATTTTTGGAAGAAAGAGCAATTAATATTTGTTAGCATGAATTTCCCAATTACAAGTCATGCTTCAATGTCTTCACCAGATGCACAACAGAATAAAAATGCATGAAAGGATTTGAATTCACACCCATCAGTTAACGCAGGTAGCTATGGCAAAATTACAAAGCAAGCAGATGTAAAACTGTTGCATGACAGTTAACCCACTTCCAGATGTTCAAAACACATATATACTATACATAATCTATATTGTGAACATTAAAGTACAAGTAGAAAACACTTTAACAAAACATTAATATAGTACGTAGTAGTTTGTTAAATATTCTAAGATTAATCAAGGGGAGCTAAAAGATGTTGCATTAAAAAAATACAGGCTAACAACTTATAGTTGTTATTTTAACTACGGTTTTCACACCATACGTCACGTGAAAAAAACTATTTATTTTCATAAATATTTAAGAAGTTGTAGGTACCAAATGGTTCTCTGCCTTAGACCCTTCAATTCAAAATGGTAGTCTCAGCTGAAATATTCCAACCTCATTGATGCACTGAGGTGTCTTAATTTGTTGATGTTTATGTTTATTTTGTTGTTCTCAGTATCTAGAACATTTTATGAGCAAAGTAAATTTGTGTTGACATACTGGGTCAATATCATCAGTGTACATTTTACAGCCAAGTATAAGCATAAAATCTTTTCAATGTGTAGCTAGAATTTTTTAAATAAAAGTAGGAAAATTGCTTTGCTAGTATTACTTTAAAGTAATTATATTTTCCAGTTGTTTGCTCACTGAAGAGTAAAAAGCAAATATGTGAAAAGTACATGATGCTGCTTTGGTTTGGTAAGATACTATGGTAATCACCAATTTTTTTTTTTTTTTTTTTGAGACAGAGTTTCACTCTCGTTGCCCAGGCTGGAGTGCAGTGGCGTGATTCGGCTCACTGCAACCTCCGCCTCCCAGGTTCAAGCAATCCTCCTGCCTCAGCCTCCTGAGTAGCTAGGATTACAAGCATCCACCACCATGCCCAGCTAAGTTTTGTATTTTTAGTAGAGACGGTGTTTCACCATGTTGGCCAGGCTGGCCAGGTCTCCTGAACTCAGGTGATGCATCCGCCTCAGCCTCCCAAAGTGCTGGGATTACAGGTGTGAGTCACGGTGCCCGGCCACCAATTCTAATAGACTGCCCTAAGCTGTTACCTAGAAAAGCTTTTCAAATAGGCAATGAACATACTTCACTGTAAAAAAAAAAAAAAAGAAAGAAAAATGATAATTACAAATTTATAATACATCAAGAGTGCCTTCAAAATTTTTTGACCAAGAAAAGAAACAAAGTTGACATCATGGTCCTGTACACATATAATATGAACACTATATATATGTGTGTGTGTGTATATATATACATTCATATTATATGAGTACATACATATATACACACACTAAAAAATTTGTAAAACAATACTTACCCTGATTTTTCTATTTTATTATGTTCTACTTCAATTTTTTAAAGTGGTAGGTGCAAACGATTAAATTGATTTTACTACCCAATAATAAGTTGCAACCAGCAGTTTGCAAAAGCACTGCATTTTAAAACCCTCCTTTTCATAAGCAGCAACCTGGACACATAACTTTTAATATAAATTAACTTAATACATATGCATATTTATTTACAGATTAATAATTCCTAAACCAGAATGCTTTTTTTTTTTTTAACATTATTTATGTGTGGATAATCAAGCAGGGATGTAGACAACGAGGGTACAAAGATGAAAATGACATTTTATTGGTCTTTAAATTTGGTCATGAAGAAATGATACAGAAACAAATAACTTTAATAAAATATTTTATATGCAACAATAGAAGTTCATTTGAGAACCAGAAATAGAGTCAAGTGGTGCCAGGAACATAGTAATTAGTTATTGTTCCAGGTGAGATATTAGGAACCACTTTAGAATTAAGGCAACTTCAGATGAATTGTGAAGGATGGAAAGGCCTTCAACAGGAGGAGTAGAAAACTAGGTAGACAAGAGTCATCGACCACGTCTTCTAGGTGGGAAACAGCCTGACAGGAACCTACAGGTGGACCAACATCCTGGACAGCTGAAAGTGTTAGTAGAGGACAAGGCTACAGAGCTTTGACTTGAACAAATGATAACTAGGAAACACTGAAGGATCTTCATAATAAAGAGAGTGTCAGTGTCATTTTTGTGTTTTACAAGGTTAAATGAAGTAGCAGTACAGTGCATAGACTTGAAGCGGGGCAGTACTGGATAAAGATATTGCAAGATTAAAGCAAGATTGCAAATGTTAAATAAAAGTCACATTGATTTTAAAAAAACTGGCTAAAGATGTTTATATGCAAATAATTCTATTTGCAAATATGCAAATATTTAGTCAGTTCCTAAATTATAATGTAAATCAAATAGGATAGATGATTGAGTCTGTAAAATCACTTTACTTTCTTCAAATACATAAATTGCTTAGAATGAAAAGTACACTTGTCTGCTTTATAGTTAAGCTGAGCTTTTAATATTTCAGATTTAAGTTTCTCGGGCTCTTGGCTCTTGAAATGAATCATTAACAGATATTTTATATAGAACACCCCTCTTCTTTTACTTCCTAAGTAACTTCCCATTAAAACATAATAATGTGTGTATAATGTGTATATAATGTTTATAATGTGGTCTGCAAACTCAGGTTTCTGTAGTTAAAGTTATCTTACATTAGCCAACAAGGGATTCTCAGACTTTCTGAGGCTTATTTTTGAGTCATTAGACAAACACACACTCAGTTTACTGACACAATAAACCCTGAATGAGTTATTTTCCTACTGAATCATAACTGGTACTTCATAAGAAATAACAGTGTAACATATCTCTATACATATTCAAAGTCATATAGCAGATGGAGAAAAATCCATCTGTATGGAGTTTTCTTCCTATACACCTGCACAGCAAGTCCTTGTCAAATTAAAAAAAAAGAAAAAAAACTAAAATGATTTTGAACTGATATCCTGGTAAACAAACACACTGAAAAGTCTTTAAGAGTCCTATAATATTTTGCCAAAGTTTTCAAGAATCACTAACTTAAGGTTTAAAAGTTAAGAATATCACCTGGAAATGTAGTCTGTGTTATGGGTTATTAATCTTTAATTCCACAGCTTAGCCAACTGTGTTTCCTTTATAGTTGTCTGGCAAATACATAAACAGCCATCTAACAAAAATATTTCTACTAAGCTCTGCAGTAAAGTCAACTGGAAGAAATATTTTAAAGTGATTTTAACAAAAATGAAAAGTTAACTATTTACTAAAAATAGATTTTAAAATGTGTTACTATTTAATATATGATACATTAACATATATTAAATAATTCCATTGTGCCATGTTCAGTTATAGGGCAACAAAAATAAATTTCTAAATACCAAGAGGCAGCACATCTGCATGAGTACAGTATATGCCACTTTTAAATTAACTAATATTTTATTATACAATCTGTGTAAGAAATGTTATAATGATTATGTTTTACTAAAAACACTGCTCCTGAATAAGTGTTTCAGGACCGCTCTGAAAAATTTGGTAATTACTGTAGCTTAAAATATAAACTAAATAACTAAATAGTGATATAATTTTTTTTTTCACAAATTGTTTTAGATTTCAAGTTTTGTAGCAATATTATGATGTCATCTCCAAAAATGAGTAATTCTTCTATATTTTACATCTTTTTATTTTTATATAAATAAAGAAGATTCCTATCCTTACTCTCCAGATTGCTGCTGATGTAGAGTTACCTACTATTGCAATTGGTAAATATTTACATCAGGAAAAAAATCTGTATTCATGCATTAAAATTTAGTGACTTCATTGATACATACATACATATACATATGTATGTATGTATGTATAAAACTAACCCCAAATTGAAAACCACCAACTCATGTTCATGTATGGAGAAAACACTGTTTAAATATTAAAAAAAGAAACTTTACCTGCTCTTAGGTGTCCAACTACATCTGCTAGGCTACCCTTCTTTACTTTGGTGATGAAAGCACCAAGTCGTCCTAAGTCAGTCATTTTTCCTCCAACAACCTGGATAATTACAAATTTTTAAGTTTCCAAGACTCATACCAAAACATAAGCTTATTAGTTTGAGGAATTAATCCTACATTCTTTTATGATGTACTTGAAATTGCATGTAGAAACATTAATGAAGTGAAACACATTTTTTTTTTTTTTTTTTTGACATGGGATCTTGCTCTGTCACCCAGGCTGGAGTGCAGTGGCATGATCACAGCTCACTGCAGCCTCGACCTCCCAGGCTCAAGTGATCCTTCAAATTCTGCCTACCAAGTAGCCTAGACCACAGGCATACACCACCACGCCCAGCTAATTTTTAAAATTATTTGTAGAGGCAAGGTCTTGCTATGTTGCCCAGGCTGATCTTGAACTCCTGGGCTCAAGTGGTCCTCCTGCCTTGGTCTCCCAAAGTGTTGAGATCACAGGTGTGAGCCACCGGCACTTCACTTACATTTTTGATTAAAGTAGCTGGGAGAACAGTTTTGAAAAGAAAACATCTCATATTTGAGATGACTATGTGTCCTAAGGAAGTTTGGGTACTGATATCTTTCTTTCTTTTCATGTACAGATTTCTTTCTCTCCCCTCCCCTCCCTCCCTCTCTCTCTCTCTCTCTCTTTCTTTCTCTCTCTCTTTCTTTCCTTCTTTCTTTCTTTCTTTCTCTCTCTCTCTCTTTTTTTTTTTTTGAGACAAGGCCTCACTCTGTCACCCACAGAGGAGTGCGCTGACATGATCATAGATGGCTGCAGCCATGAACTCCCAGGTTCAAGTGATGCTCCCACCTCAGGCTCCCAAATAGCTGGGACTACAGGCATGTGCAGGCACTACAGTCAGCTAATTTTTTAATTTAAATTTTGTAGAGAAGGGGTCTCACCATGTTGACCACGCTGGTCCCAAACTCCTGGGCTCAAACGACCCTCTCACCTTTGCCTCCCAAAGTGTTGAGATTAAAGGCATGAGCCACTGCACCTAGTCTGTACTGATTTCTTAAAAGCGAGCTTGTCCAACCCGCTGTCAGTGGGCCACAAGCGGCCCAGGATGGCTTTGAATGTGGCCCAATACAAACTTGTAAACTTCCTTAAAACATGAGGTTTTTTTTTTTTTAGCTCATCAGCTGTTGTTAGTGTTGATGTACTTTATGTGTGACCCAAGACAATTTTTCTTCTTCCAATGTTGCTCAGGGAAGCCAAAAGATTAAACAGCCCTGTCTTAAAGTGACCTAACAATAAAAGGGCACCATAAATAATGCATATACTTAGAAAACAGGTGCCAGGTCTTCCTCACTTAGTATCAAACAGCAAGTGTTTGACAGTTTACATTAAAGTTCATTTTTCTTTATCATTCAAATTCATGTGTACCATTTGAATTATTATTTCTACATGAAGATAATATCCCATTGTCAATATCAGATCTTGATCAGATCTTGATCTCTTTTGTATATCTGTAGTAAAATGTAGGTCTATGACCATAAAGACTAGATTCAAGCCAAGCAAATGACATTTGGGGGAAGCAATTTACCATTGTGCAAAGCCTAATAGCCTAAATGCATCTCTGCAGCTGACCATCTCATCTGAAATATGTATCTATGCCCATAAGACTATCAAAATCTGAGTTTTATTATAGAATATTTTAAAATCTATGTTTAAGTTCTTCCAATGCAGGGGCTCAAATATATATAATTTAAAATGAAGAGAATATCACCAAAAGTTGAGATTCATCAACAATTCTTTAGTGGCACAGCTATTAGTGGAGGTAATCAGAATTATTTCACACAGGAGTAATTAACGGTAATAATCAACAAGAGGGCACTATTAAGTACATCAATTTAAAAAAATTCTTACAAAACTCTTGTAATTAGAAAGTGATCCCTTTAATGTTTATGTTGCTGCTCAAGTTACAATAAAAGTCACATTATCTATGCTACTTTCCATTTAAATCTTAATGCAAGAAATCATCCTGAACTTTATAGTCAGAAAAAAATACATTAGTTTCCCTAAAGTTTATTCAATTTTCCTAACACATCTATATGCTATATCAATAAAATTATATAAAATATTAAAATGACATTTAAAAATCATTGCCAGAAACTCTGATGAATGCAGACCATAGTGTAATTCACCCTTTAAGAAACATTTTAAACCAGCATACTTACTTTCAGACCCAGCAATGCACCCGATTCTTTGGGCATGGTTGTTCTCTTGTTAAGAATAACACGTCCAATTAATCGGTCCCCCTCTTTAGATGGCTGCCACGTTACAGGATGCTGTTAAAACATGAACGAGTTTAAAAAGTAATATATACAGAGTAGAATGCATTCAGCTATAAAAAGAATGAAGTCTTGTCATTAGAGGTAACATGGGATAGAACTGCAGAACATTATGTTAAGTGAAATAAGCCAGGGACATGTTAGTTCCTGCATGAAAGTTAAACACTGCATATTCTCACTCACATGTGGAAGCTAAAAAAACAGTTGATGTCATAGTAGTACAAAGTAAAACAGAGGATAATAGAGGCTGGGAAGGCAGGGAGAAGGGAAGGATAGGGAGAAATTTGTTAAAGAATACACAATTACAGCTATATATGAGGAATAAGTTCTGGTGTTCTATAGCACTATAGGATGACTATAGTTAATAATATATAGTTTCTAAAAGCTAGAAGGAGGACATTGAATGTTCCTAATACAAAGAAATGATAAATGTTTGAGGTGATGGATATGCTAATTACCCTGACCTGATCACTATACATTATATGTCCTGAAACATCACTATGTACTGTATAAATATGTAGAATTATTATGTGTCAATTAAAAAATAAGACAAATAATAGGAACAACTGGCAGAGTAACTTAGAAATCATTATTGAAAAATATTTTCATTTATAATATCAACCTAAAAGTATTTTTAAATCCTAAGGAATTGATAAATAAACTGGGCATATCCAGACAAAAATATTATTCAATGGTATAAACAAACCAAAAAGCATTACCAAGCCACAAAACGACAGCGAAGAACCTTAAATGCATATTGTTAAGTGAAAGAAGCAAATCTGAACAGGCTATAAATTGTATGATTCTAACCATGGGACATTCTGAAAAAGGAAAAACTACAGAGACAATAAAAAGATCAGTGGCTGTCAAGGACTTAGTGGGGAAGAAAGGAGAGAGGGATCAATAAGTGGTGCCAGGGATTTTTAGAGCAGTAAAACTATTCGGTGTGATACTGTAATGGTGGATACATGACATTATAAATGTGTTAAAACCCACAGAATGTATAACATGAAGTATGAACCTAATGTACACTATGGACTTTGGTCAATAATAATACATCAATATTTGCTCATCAGTTATAACAAATGGACCACACTAATGCAAGATGTTAATAACCAGCTAAACAGGTGGAAAGGGGTGGAGTAAGGAAGTATATGGGAATTCTGTACTTTCTCCTCAAATTTTCTGTAAACTTAAAACTGCTCGAAAAGGCCTATTAAACTTTTAAAAAGTAAACAACTTGCTTTCTTTCCTATAGACACAAATTATTAGTTGTAGCATGATGCAATTTCCTCAGTTAAAAGACACTCTAGAGGAAATTTCAGTGGACTCCATCCTTGGCTTATAACTATATTTCATTTGTAGCAGAAATTTATACTAAAAGTTGCTTAAACTGGTTGGCAAATAAGTATACATTTTTAAATGGTTCTAAAATGGAATTAATTGAAATTTAAAAATATATCTGCTTATATAAAGAAAACTGATTCTGTATGTTGACTTGTTAATGTCAATATCCATAACTAAACATCTCAATCTTTCTTACAGTTATTATTTAATAATCGTTTTTTACTTAACTTAAAATTTGTTGTAATTATTCAGTAATAACTGCTTTTTTCTTCAAAACTGTACTATCTTAAATGAAATCAATATTTGCCCTTACCAAATGAATAATGGAGCAGATATCACATATCAGACAAAGGACAATGAACGAGCACACACATTCCCTAAACTTCAAACACACTTCCCAGAAAACTTACCGAACTAATAGGTGATGTCTCCCGGCTGTGCCACGTGGCAGGATCCAACCAATAATAATCCAAATCACCTGTGCAATAGAAAAAAGAATGAAAAGTGTAATGGTGTTAAAGAGAAGAGTGTATCACTTTAAGCTTTACTTCTTCAATCTATAAAGTAAAGCGTTATAATATCATAAGCTTGAGCGTGTACATTGCAGAATGATGCACATCTGTGTTGCAAAAGTTGTGACTTGAATCACTGGAATGAATGTATGCTACAAATGCACTTCATACAATGAATGACTACCTTTTTCTCTCATAAATCAGTCTGGAAACACATATAAGTGTACAGAAAATTAATAAAATTGAAATTACTACTCCCACAAATGTTGTTATTCAAAAGGTAATTATTGCAATTTGCAAAACTCTATCCTATAATTTAAACTTAGTAAAAATGCCTAGTGACTTCCTGAATGCTGATTCATGTTGAAATTCTGTGATAAATTAATAGAAACACTGAGATATTTGCAGAGAAAGAGAATTATATTTCCCCAAAAAAGAAAAATTGATCATTAAATTAAAAGCTACTTTAAGAAGTCTTTGAAGTTTAAAAAAATGACAAAAATTCATCCTAAACACTTCAAGAAAACAAAAGTTCATTGTATCCCTCAATAACCTGACTTAGGTCTTGAAAACTACTCCTCAGGATTCTTCTCTCGTTCATGCCCCAATTTCTCACATGGTGGTTCAACCCCTTGTCTCACTCATATTATCCTAAGTGAATCTATTAATATTATACATCTAATATGAGTGAAACATGGAGTTGAACCACCATATTATATATATATGTGTGTGTGTATATATATGGTGAATATATATATGGAGAAACTATATATGGTGAATATATATATGTGGTGAATACTCAATCTGCAAAAAATTGTTCCTTATAGGCAAAGGACCAAAAGCTGATGTTTCTGGGTAAGATTCAATGGTGATACTCAACACATTTTATTATGAAAACAGTGCTATTAAGCAGTGCTATTCTATGATATAGAAGCTTTGTAGAACAATGATGTTGAATGGAGAATCTAATTTAATTGGTTTGGTACTGGATAAATATTACACATAGTCTGTCAGATGATTCCAGTGAGCAGCCAGGACTCTTATAGTATCCTGTAATAAAACGGATGCTACAGATATTGCAGCTTAACAAATTTTGCTTTTTCCAACTTTGGTCATACATAGTTTTGTAGCTATCTACTAAATATTGCCAACAAATGTAAATGTAAAAAACATATTCATTATTTTAGCATACAATACTTGTATATAGTTTAGTATACAATCATACCTCCTTCATATTCTGAATGGCTTCTAATAGTTTTCATCATTACCCATTAAAATATAACACTTTTGCTTAAAGACTTATAAAAAATAAAATCTAAAATCTAAATACTTAGTTGTAAACTATATTTGTTTTTTCTATCCCTGTAATTACTGTTTGAAAGATATTACTGAACTCCTAAGCACTCTTAATTGGTCTTTATAACTCAGATTTCACTATTATTAACGGAATAAGCAACACCCAACAAAATATGCTCCTAAAATATTCAGAATCTAGTATTTCATTAACACAAAACATTTTCCTTGATTATTTTTGTAATAGTTGATTAAAGATATTGACTGCCAGATGGCATAGCTGCAAAATGGTAAATTCATGGTATCTGCATGTGGAGTCAACACAAAAGCACCTTGGTCCTAACAGCCAATGGAATCCCCAAGGAACTAATTCACTATTCCCATTAATTTAGAATCACGAAATATGTCAGCTGCTTGTGTCTATGGAAATGTCTCAAGTTCATAACTAGCCAAGTTCAATGAAGTGTTGTAATTTTGAAAATCATTTTTTGTGAAGGATTTAAAAATTTTTATACTATACCTTGTGAAAAAGTAGGTTATTAAACTTAATAAACACACAACTATCAAGGCAGAAATAAATGTCAGCTAAATTATACACGAATTTTCTATAAAGAGAACTAGTGTTTTCTAAACCCAGGTCATTATTATTAGAGTATGTAACAAGGCATAAACATGTATCTCTATCTCTATAATTTAGAATTGTGTATCTTATGATGTCTAGTGTTAAAGCACAATGGATTTCAATAAGATCAATCAATGCCAATTAAACAAAATTCCCTTCAAATAATATACATGCACGATTGAGCACGTGTATGTTCGTATACTTAGTAAAAGTAAGTTTTACTTACTTTAATTTCATTCCTCTAATTTCAAATATTAAATATCTATTTAGCAATTTACATGACAGCTCTACTTGACCAAGTGAATGTGCACGTAGTAAAGGAAACCTTATCTGTCCCAAAGCCTTGAAGTATTAGAAAATTTGAACTTCCTGACTATCTCTAGAAGTAATATGCAGCGTATTTTTAATATCATTATAATGAATAATAATAAAAGATGGAATTCAAACCAATTCTAAGATTGGCTCGCAGCAACTCACAGTAATGAATAGCAATTTCAAATACATACATGCAGTCACCTTCAAAAAGAGATTGTTCTTCCTAGATATTAATAGATTTCCATTAAAAAAAAAAAAAAGTAAATTTCACAGACCAAGAATCAGAATTATCCTTCCCACGTATTTGCTGAACCTCTTAAAATATTTTCGTCTTTTACTTTTTTGAGTCCTCTATAGCAGGATGTGAGTTGGAACTAAACGAAACATTGAAGAAAATATGTTTATTGAATGTTTTTACGCACTGCATACACAAAAAGCCAAGTGAGTTCTAAGAACAGGTTTTCAAGTTGAGACAAGGTAAGATATTGACACGTGGACACGTACCATGGTCAGCACACACGAGTTAAATATTGTTTTAGTTACACTGTG
Organism: Theropithecus gelada; assembly: GCF_003255815.1. NCBI lineage: Eukaryota > Metazoa > Chordata > Mammalia > Primates > Cercopithecidae > Theropithecus > Theropithecus gelada. The sequence goes on along the minus strand of NC_037671.1, from coordinate 71,206,836 downwards.
ATATTAAAAATACACACATTTTAATATTTTACAGGGATATTCATTTGGGAAACAGTCTTCTCATAGACAAGAGTTAAAATCTGAAGTCTAAGAACTAAGATAAACTCTTAACTCTGGATTAATATACTTAAAATACCACTTTGAAATGTTTCTTCATATTTCAGAAGTCTATTTAAGATGGTTCCATGCCTACAATGGAAAAGTATGCTTCCACTTCCCCTAGATTATATAATAGAGGAGCTAACTTTGGAATAAATAAGCAGTAATTTGCTATATAGCAAAGTCCTAGAGAGTCTAATTTCACCTAACTAGAGGTCAGGAATAAGAAACAAATATTATTTAATAGTGCTTATTATCTAGGCATTACAATAAAATGAGAAGATACACTTGTTAAATTTAATCATTAATCATACAATCTATAAAACATTAAAGTGTATTTTATAAATAAATCTATGTGTACTGTTGCAAAATTTATATAAATTATCTTTCACAATTGAATTACTGTCATTCACGATTGAATTATTGTCAAAGTTCCTAGCATAGTGAAAATACTGGTCCTCAAATACTTTTTGTTAATTTTATTCTAAATTCAGGCCAATATTCACTCCCTAAACATATCTGAAGGCAAACACTGCATAAAATTAGGTAATACAGATTTTTGTCCCTTGAGCTCAATCAAGGCCTAAAGCAGGGCTAGAGGCCTCTCCAGATCACGGGGCTTCAGCAAGAACGTCTTTAACAATTTTAAGTAACTTAAAATCAAATTTCTTGTTTTGGTTCTAGGACCAAGGAAAGGTATAAATCCTTGGGAGAGTTGCATATTATCTCTAGCCATTAGGAGTTCATTAGCGCTATTGTTTTCTAAATGCATCTTAGAAATTTCACTTTGGATGGCAGCTATGTTTACCACCAAAGATACTCAACATAAATTACAATCAAAGAGATACAAATCAAAACCACAATGAGATAGCATCTCATACCTGTTAGGATGGTCTATTATAAAAATTTAAAAAGAAATCAGTGTTGATGAGAATGTGGAGAAATTTTGGAATCTTTCTACATGGCTGATGGGAATGTAATCAGTACAGTCACTATGGAAAACAGTATAAACGTTCCTCAAAAAATTAAAAATAGAACTACCATAAGGTCTAGCAATACCACTTCTTATCCAAAGGAATTGAGATTAGAATCTCAAAGATATATCTGCATTTCCATGTTCACTGCAGCACTATTCACTATAGCCAAGAGGTTGAAACAATGTCCACAGACAAACGAATAAAGAAAACGTGGTATAAACATACAACATAGTATTACTAAGCCTTGAAAAAGAAGGAAATCCTGCCATTTTTGACAACATGGATGAAACTTGAGAATACTGTGCTAAGTAAGCCAGATGAGGACAGTGTTATACAAGGAATAGAATGAGGAGTATAAGTAGTACTATATGAGGAATCTAAAATAGTCAAACTCATGGAAACAGAGAATAGAGTGGCAGTAGCTAGCAGATGGGGAACAGGGGAAATGGGGAGGTATTAGTCAAAAGGTACAAAGTTTCAGTAATACAAGATGAATAAACCCTAGAGATTTACTGTATAGAATTGTGTCTAGAGTTAACAATACTGTGTGTCATACTTAAAAATTTGCTAAGAGGGTAAATCTTAACTTTAAGTATTCTTATTACAAAAAAGAAAATAATAAAGAGGGTGGAAGTTTCGGAGGTGATGGATATGTTTATGGCATAGAATGTGGTGCTAGTTTTAGGAGTGGATATTTCTCTCCAAACTCATTAAGTTGTATACAATAAACATGCCTAGCTTTTTCTATGTCAAATATACCTCAATGAAGTGCTTTTTTAAAAAAGAAAAATATTTCCCTTTTAAAGTTCCGCTTTGTTCATAATTGCACTCTGCTTCCATCCTAAAACCAAGAACATCCCTGTGTCTTTCTCTCTGATATGTAACTTTGATAATTCAGGTAAACTTAAGTATTATTGAATTGATTTATGTAAATGTATCGATTATTATTTATTAAGTTATTGGTGTGACAAAGATGTTTGTATTCAGAAATTATTCACACTCAGTGAAACCTCCAGAGTTGAACTACCCCAGAGAGTGATTAAATATTTGCTTGAAGCCGTGTGGTGCCACCTTTATGTTTTACAATTTTAGGACACAGGCAAGGAAACTCAGTAGCTGGTCCAGGGAAAGGGGAACTTTATTAACATATTTGGTAGAGGCAGTACTCTTTCTGGTTGTATGTATTGTTCGTTAATTTGAGAGCAAATTTTTGGGATGCAGACACCACCATGACACAACTCTACAAAGCAGTTATATGGAACTCAGAATCAAAATTTCTGGCTGAATCATAAGCTCAGTCATTCAACTCAGAAGATAACTCTCATAGAACCCCTCTTTCTTCTGAGGGTAGAATGAGATCATGTGCACGAAACTGTTTTATAAGTATAGAGCACCACAGAAATCCACATTGTCAGAGTATAAAAATGTATACTAAAAACAGTTTGCATTTTTATAATTACAAGCATTTCTGTCAATTCTAATAGCATGTACAAACTAAGAAAAATGTATTTTTCTACCCAGTTTATTTGAAATCTTGAGTAATCACAAAACTTCATTATGCTTTAATTTCTCCATCGACATTATTTTATGCTAATATTTATAATCATATTCATATAACACTTATAAAATCAGTGATTATGCAGTAAAAAGAACTTTGCACTCAGAGTTGGAGACTTGTGACTAATCCTAAATCTGCCATATGAGGTGCATTCTCTTGATAATATCTCCTCATCTCTATTAACCTTGTCCTCTTTTACAAAATAAGAATAGTGCCTTTCCCCTCATAAGCACTTTATGAGGATTAACTGAAATATGTCAGTATTGTGAATTGTAAAGGAGTTTAGAAATAGAGCTTAATGTCTCATTACACACTTAAGATGAAGAATATGAAATCATGGTGTTAGAGATCAGACTTACAGTTAATTAGTGATCGCAAACAAAATATACGTAATATCTGTAATCTTTGCAAAATATGCTTTGAAATGGGCTTAGAAAAATGATGAAGTCCTGTTGTTTGTAAAACTTATTAACTGGCCAGATTATTCAAGATATCCCTAACAATGTTTCCTTTAAGCCAGCTTGTATTATACCTTAAAAATTATTTAGTAGACAATAGTCGTAAAATATATTTTAATATTTATTTTCTAATAGGTTGTAAGCTTCCTAACTTTCTGTAACTAATTTTTGGGGTTTATATTCCTTAAAAAATTATCTAAACAATAATAGGATTGACAGTAGTAAGAAAATAACTATTCTAACTTTAAACATGAAATACGGTTACTGTAGATAATGGGGCTTTGAGAAAACACAGAAAACATTGTGGGTTTGCTTTGAAAAGGGTAATCGGTATTGAGAAATTAAAAGAAATTGGAGATAGTAAATATCAGTCATCGGATTAATTCTTCCTAGTTTTAAAAGTTATGTACATTTTTATAAATTTAGATTTTGAGATAACATGAAGCTTTGGGGTCCAGAAACATTCCCAAAACACCATGATGTTCAATGCCATCTTTCTTACCTCTACATTGGCCTGGTGCTATAAGGCCTTAGATAAATTTTATAAATTAAAATTCCAGAAACCTTGGACACCAAACACACAAACACATACACACACATGCATGCACACACAACTTTGTGCCTTAGGATTATAAAATAAGGATGTGGTCATGGTCTTCAAGAAATGTAGACCATACTGTATTATCTGTATTAAATGACAATGAAAATGTATCTGAATAAAAGTCTCCAAGGTCATTGATAATGGCCAAAATGCTTTCCATACATAACAGTTTGGAGAAGAATAAATTTCATGTGTAAATATGACCTGAGGCCTAATAACTGAGAAATTTCTCCCCCAGAATCTAAATATAGAATAGTAAGGTAACCTGGATAACAAATCACAAAATTGACAATCTTAGGGATACTTGTTTTTTCAACACAATGACTCTTCATAAATAAGAATTTGGGAAGTGCTGTACAGCAGAGGGAAATATTTTACTGCAACTTTCCAACTGACCAGGCTTCCACATTGACACTGAGTATTCCATTCACGTGGGAGAACAGGTTGTCAAGTGCAAAGTCGCGGAATAACCAGCCAGGAAACCCTGTGGAAAAAATTGGGGTTTATTTGTTTTCATTGTTTGGGGACTGGATGTTAACCATAGGTTTAAGAAATTGTTGTGCTGGGCAAGTTCACAGCAGTGACATTACAAGAACAAACTCTACATATAAATATCTTTGATAAAGGAAAATGTTAGTCCTTATCCAGACCCAGGCAACACTAGCAAAACAGCATTAAGTTGAAATAATATTCTGAATGTCAAATCAATTTTTACCTGCCTCTATATCCCAAAGACAAGGAAATAAAAATGTAAAGATGGATATATGCTTTTAGTGATATAAATGAAAATAGTAAGATGATAATAAAGATGAATTTTAAGGGTACACAGAACAAAACAGAAGTACTTATGTGGGACTGATACTTCTTATTTTAAAATATACTATTAATCTACAAAAAAAGTAGAAAAGTAGAAAAGTTTATACTGTAGCAAATAGTGGGTAATATAAACCAGTTTTGACACCAGAGATCCCTTGAGTGACTATGAATAGTTGTTTTTGCCTTTCTTTTCTATTTTATTCTACTTATTTTTTGGTTTGTTTGTCTTTGTTTTCATTTTGGCTATGCAAACAAATAATTTATAGATAAATTAAAGGACTTTATTTTTAAGTTGGAAATTCCTTGACTGGCAGTGGAAAATCACCAGGAATAGAAGTTTGGAGAACATTTTATTTTATGCCTCAGCATTGTTTCTGAGAAAACTTCTAGATAGCCATATTCATAAAACTCCAAAATTACAGCCATAGGAAATGAGATTGCAAAACACTGCAGTCACTGGTCTAAATCTCTGACTCAATGCAAAAGGGGTCAAGCTTTATAAAGTCACTTTTTTTCAACTGTACTCCAACTCCATGTGACAGAAGTAAATAATTTAAATAAGATAAACCACAAAAAATTGAGGATAAAGAAGCAATATCAACAAATCCATATGGATTGTATATACAATTTTTATTAAAAAGCAAACTAAGTTAATGTTGGTCAAAGATTAACTTACTGACTCAAGAAAGAAATTATCTTCCAGGCATCCTAAATATTTGACTGAATAAATAGTTCTAAATCTATATTTCCAGCATAATTATTTAAAAATATCTTCATGTTAGAATTGTTACTTTAAAAAATAAGTAAGCCTCACTGACCTAGACTAAAATTGTTCAACATTGGTTTCTTGGCTTTGTCACAGGTGCAAGAGAATCCAATTCCCAGCTTGCCTGGTTGTTTAAATACATGACTTCACAATCACTAGCTGCACGGAACTACCCACAAGTACACTTTGGAGAATATATCCTTGAAGATACTGCCCTACAAATCTCTGAAATGTTTAACATAAAGCAACAATATATACAGAAGTCTTTGTGAGGGCTATGTGGTAAATCAACTTATATTTTCTAAAACAAAACTATGAATTAATTCACACCATCAAACAACCATGCACCTGGAACACACTATATTTCTAGACAGTCCCTCTCCCCTCGCTGCCCCTACAGTTCCTTTTATTGTATTGTTCTTTATCATTACTATATCAGGGTGTTTACTATATAGATCACGGTGGTGATGATTCTGATAGTATGTGGATCATGCTGCTTCTGCTCCTGCTGATAATCTCCTCTATGAAATAACAGAAAAGAAACTTTCTTTTGGTGTCAGTATCAGGAATAATTGCACTTATGCAACTGGTTTTTTTTTTTTTTTTTTGAGATGGACTCTCGCTCTGTCACCCAGGCTGGAGTGTAGTGGCGCGATCTCAGCTCACAGCAACCTCCACCTCCCGCGTTCATGCCATTCACCTGCCTCAGCCTCTCAAGTAGCTGGAACTACAGGCGCCTACCATCATGCCCGGCTAATTTTTTGTATTTTTAGTAGAGACAGGGTTTCACCGTGTTAGCCAGGATGATCTCGATTTCCTGACCTCATGATCTGCCCGCCTCGGTCTCCCAAAGTGCTCGGATTACAGGTGTGAGCCACCATGCCCACCGCAACTGACTTATTTTTATGTTAAAGATGTTGTGCATTTGTAATGAATGACACTTTTTTGTGTTGGGATATTTGTGATTAAATATGCAGTCTAATTTTCTACCCTTATTTTCCCTTACTGATGTTTTCTATGTATTTTAAATTTATTTCACATGGCTACATTTTTACATTTTCGTTGCTATTGTAAATCACTTCTGATATTAAAATAGGCTTTAAAATGACATTAACATAGCAATTAAAATCAGACTAAATGAATATGTACACAATATAATTTAGTATATTTATTGTAACTCTATTTTCATTAAAATGCAGTTTTCCTTCCATTAAACTCAAAATAACTTTGATTCAACAGAAAACAACAAAATGGAACTAATGTGCAAGTATTAGTTTACAGTAAATAGCAAGTTATCTTAATTTATTTGAGAGTCCTGCCAAAGGATGGGAAGTAAGTGAAAAGGTCTTCTCATCTGGCAAAAAGCAATAGAACAAAATCTGAGCTCCTAGACTTTATTCCTAGAAAAACACACTAGGCCCTCACTCATAACTTTATAGCCACAATAATACAAGAGTTTCTTTGGTATTCAACCCCACAAAATCATTAAAGATGCACACTGTAAATGGGAAAATGGTTTGTTCAAATAAACACATTGACAACAACAATTATTCACAAGAAAGGGGACAGGGAAACCTAAAGAAACCAACAACAAATACACAAAAACAAACAAATCAGCTAAGAGTCTATGTGCCCTCAACACTGTGATACTGTGTGTAGCTCTATGAACATAACTGTGTTAAAGAGTGCATGAACAGTTATATATGAACACAACTGGATTAAAGGGCAAAACATTGATGTTAAAACAATATCCATTAAGCAACACCTAAAGACATTATAGCATGTAAATTTTTATAAAAACAAGGATGAAATCCCTTTATAGCTTTCCCAATTTAAAAAAAAAAGGCTGGTAAATTATAATTCTGAGATAAATTTTAATTAAAACAATGTAAACAAATAGCAATAATCATAACAATAAGCTGGTTGGCAAATATTTGGCACATCGAAAAACTCAGCTGTCAATAATAAGGTATCTAAGCTAAGTTTTTACAATTAAGTCATTATTCATCAACGCAACAAAAAGCAGAAACAGCAACTGTTTATTAAATATTGCTTCAAATTAATCATGAATTTAATTTAAAGATTAAATGCACTGTAAATAACTCTTATCCCTTTGCATGTGCTATTTCCTGATATATTTGGAATGCAGTACAAAAAAACGGAAAAGATCAAGTGCTCTTTGCATAATATTCCCCACACAGAGTAGCTGAATTATCTTTTAAAGATTCTTAAATCAATGGCTTTCAAGTAAGAGCAAATCAAGTGAACAAAACTATATTTTTAGAGAATTATGTAACTGAATTAAATTGTGAAATTAAGAGCTATTAGGTCAAAAAAATAAAATTGCAAACCATTAGCACTGATAAACTATTCAATAACACTAAATTTGAAAATTAAAATTACCACTTGAAAGATTACATTTATAAAAAATTAAATGGAATATTATTTTAGTAATGTTAAAAAGTCAATTTTTCATACTTTATAATTTTTTATAACTCCATAACAAAATGTTCCCCATTGAGATATAAGGTTACATCACTCACAAAGACAGTAAATATCTTTAACCCAGTTCTCTCAATAAAAATGTGCACATTTAAGATTGACCTAATAATGTCACCAATCTTAACAATATAGCATCATTCTATTTCATCTAATTTCTATAAAAACCAACCTAAATGCTAGCTAAAATATCTTACTGATCACAGCAGGATTGAGCTGGAGAAATATAGAATCCATGAGAAATACCGAATTATAGTAATTATAATAATCCCAATATGAAGAAAAAATATCATAGCTTAATTTTATCTTTTATAAAACAAGACATTATGTTATATACAGGTATACTATAAATAAAATTAAAGGCTGGTTTCCATTTTAAAATAAAAGAGCCAGTCAATAGCACATCCTAAACTCAACCTCAATTTCTTTTTAACTGGCAAGACTGTAAGTAGCGTTTACCTTATAAAATGTTTATTATTCACATTTGAAATATATTTGTAAAGAATTTGTGATAATCGTTGCAACTGTATTCTAATGGCTTAGTTTTCAAATGAGAAACTCATTACTACCCTAGGCTAGCCATTTTGCATTATTTACAGTTGAAAGGGACTAAAAACACTGAAAAACAACATCTGATTGACCTTTATAATTTAAATTATTACCAAGAAGCTCTATGGTTCTATTTGTTTTTCAATAGTTTTAATGAGGGAAAAAAAAAATCTCTCTCACATACACACACACACACACACACCCCCAGATCTTTGGGCCTACATAATCTCTCACATAATTATCACTGTATCACATTTCAGATCACACATATGGATGTGCACTTAGTTCACAAGTATGCAAACTGTATCCATTGTAATTTAGTTTTGTTAAACCATCCAGGAAATCTGTGGAGAAAAAAGATATTATGTTTAAAGACTCTATATAGCAAACTCAAAGAGGACAGCTTCAAGCAAAAACTTCAGAAAGATTATTCTCGTTACAAACCACATGTTTCTTACCAATACTCAAAGGGTCTTTCATATTAAATAGATGTCTTAGAGCCCCTTATTCTGTGCTTAATTTTTCCATCACTTTTATGCCTTAATTGAATAGCTCTGATTACAGTAAAATCTCATAATAACAAACCTTACCTAGAGAACTCTATAACTAAATGTCTGCCTAAAATAAAACTAGCCTCTGAAATCGGGAAATCACAACACACTTGCCAAAGAAGCCTATTGTCATAAGAAACCTAGTCTCTGTCAAGCCATTCTAAATGGAAACAAGCTCAACGAACTTGCAGTCATTCCTGATGTCTTTGCTAATGTCAATGATGGGTCTAATCATCACATATTTATCTTTTGGAGATTTAAGCTTTGGGTGCATTTGTTTATGATATAAAATGGCAGAGCCCATGAAAACAGCAAATAGTAACTAAGGTTTCTTTTTTTTTTTTTTTTTAGCAAGAGCAATTTGAAGCTGGTCTTGGGCTTACTCACTAACCATAGAGAGAAGTGGTGTACCTTTGTGTAGGCAGGACTTTTTCTACCACTGAATGTCAAGTACTTTTTTTGTTGTGACTTTTAAGGAAAGGATTATAAACCTGAGTTGTGCAAGTCCTTTTACATGGTCCATAATTATATTTAGGGGATCCACGCACTCTTTTAAATTCTAAGTAAAATTTTGTGTGCAAAAGTATTTTTTCTCCCAAGAGTCCATTGCTTTCTTTATTTCTCAAAGGCCTCTGATCTCTCTCCAAATTAAGAACAAATGGTTAAAGGGACTAAAGGAATGAGTGACTCTGAGTAGGGTATTATGATATGGACTTGCTGCTTTACCTTTAGCTCCCAGAATTATCCTCTCTTGCAGGTGCCTAGCCTCAGCAGTATGCTTTTATTAAGATCACTATTTAAGCCAGGCACTTAGGAAATCAAAAAACCATACTCAGAGAAAATGAGCTTTGTGAGTACATATAGAGAGCAAGGGAATTCACCTCAAAAAGCACTTTCACGACTTATCAAGACTCTAATGAATTATATTTTTTAAAAGCCTTTAATATAGAATAGGCAAGAGAAATATTACACACAAATATACTAACATCTCTTCTCTGATGAATACCTTAATTTCAAAGATATATGCTAAATAGGAAAATATAGAAAATATAACAAACTTTATATAATCTAAATAAGCGATTACAGAACATAATCCTGAAATAAAAGTAAAAAAAAAAATTTAAGTGGATAAAAATGTTGTTGCAATTTGAACCTACTCAGAAGAACAAGTTTCAAGGGGTAAGCATTCTCTAGAGAGAAAAACAACAAAACACTGCAGGGCTAACATCCTCTTGTAACAACAACAACAAAAACCCTCAAAGCTATTTATAAGCCTAAAATATATGACAGATGTTATAGTACTGAAATACGTTTGTTAAAACTCACCAGCCACTATATCAATATGCCCCCCTTTCTGAAGTCAGTTTTGAAATCTGTTCAATGTTTACAGTTCATCATGATAAGAATTTATTTCCCAGACATTCAAGACTCATAGAAGTCACATAAAACCTTCTCTAAAACTTATTTAAATTAACTATGCAATCAAGATTTTTGGTTACATTTCTGCAAGTAATTGACCAACTCATAATATGATTCTGACGATTCCCTTCTTAAAGACAAAAGATTGGCCTACTTGAAGCAGGTTACATAAAATCTAAAATCATTAGCCTACAACTTACAGGCCTGATAAGTATTTAAAAGTTTTCTTGACTATTATCATAGTATAAAATAATCACGAATTCTTTCATTAATTTATCTTCTTTTATAAATTGACATGCTTCTTCCCAATCTCCCTAGCCTTAGAAAATTGAGAATGGCAAGCATTTGTTTTACTTATTAAAAGTGTTTACAGATGACCTGGGGAAGGACAGAGGACAATATATATTTGCTGTTCATTGAGATTAATTTTTGTTTTTGTTTTCCAAATGACTTCTTCATTTCTCTAACAGAACTCTTGGAGGAACATTCGCAGGTAATACTTCAAAATGAAAATATCTTATTCTCCTTGAAGATCTTCCTAACTATGCACTAATAAATAAATAGCAGCACCCCATAAAATCAGAAAGTTGGAAGAGACTTGAGCAGATAAACTTCTACGGAATGGATAATCACTTTTCTAATAAAGTTATTGCCCTCATAAATATATGTGTAGAGACCATAATTCAGACTGGTTCCTCAGAAGTAGACACATAAATCAATCACATTGTTTTTTCTTTTTCTTTTGTCTCTCATGTACATATGTGTGGGAGCATGAACCATCATTGCCTTAGCCTTCCTCTCATAATGGTGGGTGTCTATTATTAAGAAGAACCAGCAAGTATAAACATGAACACAAGATTCATGATCATTATAAACTGGCAATGATTAGCTACTCTGCAAGCACACTGTTCAATTTACAATAAAATCCTCCTATTCTCACTAAAGAATGTATGTAATTAGTCTAGACTCACAAACTTCAACTAGTATTTGGTAGGCAGCAATCAGATTCATATTTTTGCAAGTGGAAGGTGGTTACTGCTTTTCCAGTTGTCTCTGACCCTTTGGATTTTGAGCTTGCCTTCATCAGAAAATGGACCTCTTGAAAAACATTTGCTGAGAAAAGAAGGCAGGAGCTCTCTTCAGCTGCCCTCAGCAATACACACTGAACCTGAGAAGGAGCAAGGGAGCAGTGAGGAGAGCCCTTGTCCCTGGCCAACTTTCAGAGAGCCCCAGTGCCTCTCAGGATCCAGGTCCTCATCAGGCTGCAGCACAACTGTGATGCCTATTTCCTCTCCCAAGGAGTGTAGTCTTAACAGCAGGTGCCCTCGGGACACCTCAAACTTACTCAATGCCTATTTGGCAAAATAGTTACAATGAAGCCAATAAATTCACCACCTTAATTTAAAAGAGGCATATCTCAAAAAATAATAAATAAATAAATAAGTAATAAATTTTTAAAAAGCCTTGGCAGCTAAAACACTACAAATAAAAACAGAAAAAAAAAAGAAAGCTGTATTTACCCCCCTGTATTAGGAAAACCGCATACCTTTAAACATTTAATAATTGTGTCTTTTTTCTACATGAAAATCATCAATAGATGATCTTGAACACCCAAAAGAATGTTTTGCCATTCCTACAGAGAATAACAGGAGAGTCTTTTTCCAAACTGGCAGAAGGGAAACAAGGGTCAGAAGGGGTTAGTCACTAGTTACTCTTTTAACCCAAGGTCACACACCTAAATCTCTGATGCAAAAGACTACACTTCTCTTTCCTTCTTTGTGTCTTGGGCTCTCTGTTCCCCTCATCTGAACAGTTTTCCCTTTAGTCAACAGACTAAACACAGACATTTCCATGAATGTGTTCTATAATCAGGACTGTCAATTAGGAGAAACCGATCCTTCTCAGACTTTTTTCTAAACACTTGAAAAGAACAATCTATATATACTTAAATCTTTGTATTTTCAAGAAGATTAAGCTCTGACGTTTTCTAATTTTAGTGAAAGTCACTAAATAGGGAAAGCAAATCTTTGATCCATCAGAGAAGAAAAATGTATACCTTCTGAATTAATTGTATATTATATATATATCTCAAGTTAAGACTTAAATGTAATACTAAAATATATATAATTTAATGTGCACTTCAGATAAACATTTAAAACATAAAAATAACTTCATGTAATACAAGTAATCATTATAGCATCCTAAAATAACATATTTATATAAAGCAAAACATCCTTATTCTCTACTGATAGAATCTAAATGAAACATTTTAATATCTTACTCTTTTGGATAATTAAACAATAAATTCCATTAACTTTACATTTATCCATAGATTAATATAATTTAGTTTACCTGTGCTCTGAGTGCAATGTATGAAGTAGTAGAAACTGCAGAAACCCAGCAAACATAACAGCAGCATCGGAGTGGTTAACTAAATGCCACTGGCATCAAATCATTAAATTTCAGCTAGCAATGGCAGCAAATGCACAACACAATTAAAAAATCCACCAAAATAAAAAATTTTAAATAAAATTCCCAGTGGTCCTTGCATTCTAAATCAAAGTCAAAAAAGCCTGCAGTGTCCAACATTATACAACAGTGACACTAAACAAGGCCATAAGTGCTGCTGTCATCAAAACAGATCTCTGCAGTGTACAGATTCTCATTGATTACAGCATTAATCTATAGTGCTCTGTGCTGTACTAAAGTGGCTCCCAGAGTAGCATACACTAAAGCTCTTTTAGCTCCGCAATTAACCATTTCCTAAAACAATGCACAGAAGCTGCTACCTTCCTGCAGCCAGAGAGATGAAACGCTGTGGTCCTTAAAGCTAACACAGAAGAAAAGACTCAGGCAAATGTTCAGGAGCTCATCTTGTACCCACTGACACTCACTGCAATACCTATGGGTTAAGATGACAAGGCTGAGCAGACGCCTGACGGTCAGACCACAGAAAACTCACCTGAAATGATTTGGTTCCATTATCAATCACTGGCAATGGTCCTGCCAAGCCCTGTGTAACAGATCATTTCCTCTGCAGTTTCCCTAACTGAGGAATCTTACTCAGCTCAATGACAACAACTGGCACCAGAAAGCATAAACCAAGAGTATACAATCGATTGTTGGGAACACAGGCAAAAGCGCTTCTTCAGGCTCATCTGGTACAGCCAGCCTAGTGCTAATGGTGGCTCATCTCCAGAGGGCAAAAGGACAACCTCAAATAGGTTTTGCCAGGGAGTTGGGGACAGGAGAAGGTGGCTCGTATTTCTGATATTTTTAAAGATGCATATTTTTGATGACTGTAGATGCATAATTCATAATTCAATAGATTTTTTTCTGAGACACAGAATAATTATCCTCTCATTGGGTCACCTACATTTTACTTCACCCATATTTTGTGTTACAGAACAACAGCAACAGTAACAACAAAATTAGTTGATTTGAAATTGTTACTATCTCAATTACATTTTAAATGTAGTATAACATTCAGATTCCAGAAACGGCAATGAATAATGACATACTTCTCTAATCATCTTGGGATTATTTGCTGAACAATCAAGGTGGACTGCTTCTAGTTTGTTTTAGAAAATGAAATGGTCAAATGATAACAGAGAGAAAATGAGGAACATCTTTCATTTATTTAAAACAAATGGCACTATGTTTACTTAAATTACATGTACTTGTCAAAAATAATTATCTCATGAGAAAAAAATTAAAACTGAACCATGGATCATCTCATTACCAAAACAACTGCAAAATATCAGCCTTAAATGAAATCACTAATTTGAACAATTTTTCTCTCTTAAAAGAACATATTTATGGTCTCATTCAGAATATTTTTTTTTTCTTTTCTCAAACTTCCGCCTATGCTTAAAGCTAGCTGTAGTCAAAACCTGACCAAGTTATTGTTGGGAAAAGCAAAAGAGAAATAAACATTAATTGAATGCTTATTAAGTGCCAAATATTATACTGTCTATTAATTTTATTTAATTAATTTATTTCTCATAGGCATATAAAAAATCAGTAATACTTATCCCATATTAGAGATGGGGTTTAGAAAAGCTAGTTAACTTGCCCAAAGTCACATGATTTATAATTAGCAGAGTTGGAATTTGAAGTTGGCTTTCTCTGTTTTGAAAGCCACGTATGAGCTTTTCACTACATCACGGTAGTTAGGAGTTCCTGCAATTATTTTGTTGAATTACTTCAAAGTTATGCCAGTTTTTGTGCAAGCACTCGTGACCCCAGTGCAGCGGGGCCCTATAATGATAAACTTCTATTTCTCATGTTTGGAGGTGGTGAGGATTTTCCAGAGCAGTTAATGGGGCTGAAGTCTTATACTTGCTGAACTTAAGTTGCTTCCATTATGATATGGTCATTAAGAAGACATACAGATGGCATGGTCTAGAGGTAGACCTGCTGGCCCAGCAAGTATACAGAAGAGAAACAATAGAAAGCGAGTCAAAACTTTCAACAACCAACATACTCATTTTTGTCTGGTCGAAATCATTACCATATACTTTTCTTTGACTAGAATTTAAGAATGCATGAATCAGGCTGGGCGCGGTGGCTCATGCCTATAATATCGCCACTTTGGGAGGCTGAGGCAGGTGGATCACCTGAAGTCAGGAGTTTGAAACCAGCCTGGCCAATATGGTGAAACCCTACCTCTAATAAAAATCCAAAAAATTAGCTGAGTGTGGTGGCAGGTGCCTGTAATCCCAGTTACTCGGGAAGATGAGGCAGGAGAATCGCTTGAACCCAGGAAGCAGAGGTTTCAGTGAGCCAAGATTGTGCCATTGCACGCCAGCTTGGGTGACAGAAAGATTCCATCTCCCCCCCCCAAAAAAAAAATGCATGAATCATATAAGCCTATGTAGGCTTGTCAACTGAAATAAAATATTTTAATACACTGCATGTGTCTATTGTTGTGCTTGAGTTGTGAGATTTTAAAAAAATATTTATTTCTCTATTCCTATTTCTTTTGTTTATTATCCAGTATGGGCTTATTTCAAATTATAAAATCATTTTAAATGTCATTAATCTAATATTTGTCCCTCATTCCATCTCATGAATTTTTATTAATTTATTATAATTACCTTGAGTTCCCTAAAGTGCCTTGATACAAGAAAATTTATCAAATAGTAACAAATTGCATTTCTAACAGAAAATACTTAATAGACCAAAGAGGGTTTGATAACAAATTGCATTTCTAACAGAAAATACTTAATAAACCCAAACAGGGTTTATTAATCAAAATGGTATTCATGGCTTTCAAAATTACAGAATCAAAGCAGAGAATCAATATTAGAAGAGATTAATGTTGACCTTACTCTAAAATATCCTCACTCATTTCTGGGTACCACATACTATGAGCTTTCATGCATAGTAACAAGTGTTATTCACTGGAGCCACTGTCTAGGTAAAAGTAGAAAAAAATCTTTCTATTTTCATTTTTTAAATTCCAAAATTTATGTTAACAATATTTACTCATTTAAAATATTTCTACAACTCTTCCATCTTGAGTGATATATATCCTTTTTCTGGGTTATATATTTCACAGCCTCATACTTAGTTGTGATTCCACAGCTATATCAAAGACCAGAAAACTGATTTCCCTTGGGAGAGAACACATAAAACCTAACATCAATTGCAATTTTGAGCTTGCTTCATATATTCCATTTGACCTTGTCCTATTGTAGTTTAGGTCAAGGCCTGCATTTGTGAAAAGGTTTTGGTTCTTTCACAAGAACCCAGGAACCATTATTTTTAAAAAGTGACACAAACTTCCTATTTTTGAATTGACATTCCACTAATGATGACTGCAATTTGTCATGTATCTCTCATTCTTTGTATGAGATAGTAAAGCATAGAACACATTGACAGAAAAGAAAACCCATGCACAATTAAGTAACCTGCTATTTTTTAAATTATTTTCACAGGACATTGATTTTCTCATCTTCAAATCTTTCTTGATGTGACTATTACACAGGAATAAATCATAAATATAATTAATCATCTTAAAATCTTTAGGGTTATATTATAAACCCTACAATCTCATTTCAGAGAAACAGATTAAAGATAAAGTTGGTAACTGGAAACTTTATTCAATTAAGAACACTGTACCCCTGACACACAGATAATAGAAATATTTTGACTGGAAAATAGATACAGAGGGAGTGTTAAATAGAGATCTGGGTACAACTGGGACAAAAATGAAGTGGGATTACCATTATCTATTTCTTACCAGCAACTCCTCGTCGAACTTCAATTGTTCTCTCTTCGGAATCAACAGACCTTACTTCTTCCCACCCTTCTGAAGAGACATGAATCCCAGGTGCGCACATGACAGCAACCTTGCAAATAAATCCAGCTTCAGAGATTTAAGCTTTGCTGTTTAAACCAGTCTCTGCTGCTCAAGATCTTATCTAAGAAGAGTGTGAAGTGCCTCCTTCATCACTCTGCTTATATCATTGAACAACAGGACCAGCAGAAAATGGAAACTGAAATAAAACATTGGTGTGAAAACAAGAAAGTCTCCTTGCATGACTGACTCAGGTCACTGCAGGCACTGTGCAGTTACCCAAAGGATTGCTTGGATAAAATACTGTAGACAAGCTTCGGTGGGCCTGGTGGTGTGGGGACTGGTAGCATTTACTGAGGAGAAGCATATTGGCATCTCTGTTGGGTTTTAACCAGATCCACAGGATTCAGGAAATAAGCTCTCTGCCAGATGACACTATGCTCCTAGCCATTCCTTCTGTTTACTTATCGCCCAAATTACTCTAACTAGTGTCCTTTGTCCTGCTGTGAGCTTATTTGTGGAGAAGGCTAAATAAAGGATTTTTATGACAATGAAATGGCCATTGGCCCATAGAACGATTTCTTAACATAACTCTTCTGCTTTTGTTCAGTACTATTAAAATTAATTAAATGGGAGCACTTATTATTATATCTTTGATTTATGAAGAAAAACACTTTTTTTGTTTCTTCTTGAAATATTTGAACTTAGGCTGTATTTTTAACTATTATATATTCTTTACATAATACTTACCTCTTATTACAAAAACTTTTTAAAGTAGGTCCTCTTTCCCTATTGTTTTATTTTTCTATCAGATTCAAACACATATATATGTGAATATATTATATATAGATTCCTATTATATGTGACATGGTACAAAATTAATACACACTTCTGAAATATGAAGAGCTGTACCTTCTGATAAATGAGATGCATTTTCCTACTTTATGGAAAAAAATATGTATATTTATCTACTTTAACTGTAGTCTTTTCACTAAAACAAACAAACTAAAAATTTCACATGTAATTTTAATTTAAGCATATATTCCTGCAGGTAATTATTAATGTTTTGGAGTTCAATACAGAAAATGTTGTAAATAGCAAAAATAACACAATCACCTTGCATTTACATATATTTCACACTTCCTAAATAATATTCATGTGCTTCAAAATGAATCTGAGAGGTAACAAAGATGGACAGCATTAACAAGAGAATCAACCATGTAGAGAAACAGACATGGAGTATTACCAAGACTGGTTTATCCTGGAAATGAAATTCCTAAGTCACTAACCTAAGGCTTCTACTTCACCAAACTTTCATTTTCAAATTAAACTTTGGTAGTAATATATAGCCAGAAAGTACAGATAAAAACCTATTTCTATCAAATGCCAATATTTTTAATGTTGAAATATTAATCACATATAATATCTTAGAAATTCCTTTTTATTCCTCCATAGTCGTATTAATTCCATACGCAAAATAAATCTGATTTTCAAATCACAAATCTCCTACAAGTATCCTTTGAAGTAATAATCAATAATGTATTGATTTTCTAAGTTCTGTACACCACCAGCATATTAGGGACAGTACTGAAGTACTATACAAAAAATGTATATATTATTTCCAAACTCTTCCAAAGTACTTTCAAAAGCTGAAAAACATCTCTACTCATCTATAGCTGACTTACTTATGTAATATCATCTGTTGCTTACAATTATACCTTGTAAAAAATGTATACTTCCATATAAACAAATATACTAATCATTTCAAATAATGAGGATGTCTACATAATTTACTGTTGATAGGATGTAAATCTAGCATCTCATTCTTTATGGACTACAGAATGAAGACTGCCCAGGTAGAACTAACACATTACTACTGAGTTGACTGTCTAAATCTGCTGTGTGAGCCCTGCTATACTGTATTAACGTACTGGCACTTAAGAATCAATAGCAGGACAAACTCTGGATAGAGGAGGGTAAATATATTGTCTTTTAATCTGTGCATGTGGAAACTCTAGATCCTTTTAGTAATACCAAGATTCTTAATCTTTACAACCAGGAGTAGAATGTAATATTTATGAAAGGTTATGGCATAAAATTATGTTCAGGTTCACGATACCTCCTCTGAGAGGTTTTCATTGACTAAACCCAATGCACATTAATCTTTTTATTGTTTAGTACTTCCCTTTAGGTCTTCAAGGGAGAGCCACTCTTACATAATCTTTCATTCTGTTATTTCTTCCAATTTTCACTGATCCCTGCATGCATGCATTCAAAACTTCTTTCATCTAACAAAAATTTTGAATATCAACTATACTAAGCACTGGAGTAAAAGGAAAAAATATACAGAACAGGTCTGTGCCTTAAACGTTTAAATGCTATTATTATTCCCATGTTACAGATGAGGAAACCGAGGCTTAGGTATGATAAATGACATATCAAGTCAGTGGCAACACCAGAATTTGAATTCAACAAAAGCAATAATAATCAAAGTTAATATCGCTTTAGATTACCACTTCCTTAAATCTGGGGGCTCTCACCTGACATCTGGTTCAAGGCTGTGTTCTTGGTAGTTTGTGATTGAGGCAAATAAATCTGCACTAAGTAAAACATACATTATGCTATTGGCTAAGGTCCTCTGTGAGAATCCAGTATAGCTCTGCCATGCCATGATCTCACAACACCAGTTTACAGAGATGTTAGCAGATGGTTTAAAATAAAAGGGCCCCAATCACATGTATTCAGGACACACTGCATATTCTAGTCTTTTCTAGAAAAGTAACAAGGCACATTACCAGAAAAGGTGGTCAGAAGTCCTGCATTGAGGACACTTTCAGCTAAAGTTAGCACTGGCTAAACTTATTTGAGCATAAACAATATTTTTGGCAACATTTACTAAGCCCGTTATTTTGCAGTAATAGTTGGAAAAATGCTTGCATTATTAATACTGTGTATTCTGATTTTTGTTAAGCTATCCTGAGGAACAAGAATGAGAGAGAAGTATTGGATCCCATTTTATAGATTAAGAGTTGATGTTCAGGACCATGTTGTTCCTTTAGGTAGTTTCTGTAATAAAAGGGACTCATGTCTTGTTCTGTCACTGTGGTATCTGTGTTTCTGCTACCACAAATTATCAGCTCAGCCATCCCTCCTGACCCAGATGGACAGCTTCTGTACCAAAGTTCCATTTATTAAACTCTACATAATCAAATGGAGGCAAATGTTTTTAGTTTTCTTTCTTTCCCTTCCTCCCTCCCTCCCTCCATCTCTTTCTTTTTTCCTTTCTTTTCCTTTCTTTCCCTTTCTTTTCCTTTCTTTCTTCCTTTCTTCCTTTCTCTCCCTCTCTCTCTCTCTCTTTCTTTCTTTTTATTTCTTTCTTTTTAGACGGAGTCTCGCTCTGTCGCCCAGACTGCAGCACAGTGGCGGGATCTCGGCTCACTGCAAGCTCCGCCTCCCGGGTTCACGCCATTCTCCTGCCTCAGCCTCCCGAGTAGCTGGGACTATAGGCACCCGCCACCACACTCGGCTAATTTTTCATATTTTTAGTAGAGACAGGGTTTCATCGTGTTAGCCAGGATGGTCTTGATCTCCTGCCCTCGTGATCCACCTGCCTTGGCCTCCCAAAGTGCTGAGATTACAGGCATGAGCCACCGCGCCCGGCATATGTTTATTTCTTTTGCTGAAACTTAAAATATTTCAAGACAAAGTCCAACTGACATAGCCCAGTAAATTCCAATTGCATATAGCTAAACACAAAATAAATCAATATTCAAGATACAATTTGTGGAGTAACAATAACAAGATAGAAGGCAAAATTAGTTTTGAAGACATAAGAATTCTTAAAATATTAGGATTTGGGAAATTAACATATTTAGTTCAATTTCTTCCAGGATTGAGAATCTCTTTCATAATTACAATTTCCTGAGTTATAAGGCTTCAATTCCTCTTATATCACTATTTATAGGCTTTCCACAAGGGTGGTTTGGACATTAGAAGCAACTCTGGTTATAAAATGCCTAACTGGAAAAATGTAAAAGGTTAAAAAAGACTCCAAGTATTTGACGCTATCAAGGGGCCTCTGGATCCCAAATTGCTCTGAAATTCAAATTCAAATTAAGTTACAGGTATGGAAATTATTGTTTTCAAAGTGTAGTAATGATGCTACTTATAAATGAATATGAGCACCCAATGAATTATACTCTTTGTTTTACAGTGTGTTAAAGGACAAGCATGTTTAAAAGAGATCTTCGATGAGAACTGGTCTGTATCATTTGCTTTGATTTGTCATGTTTTCTAAGCTAAGGAGCCCTACAGCTTCCAGACCCTGACCTAACCATATGGAGAAATTGAGGCAATTACTGGATATGGAATAAAAGGGATCAGAATAGCAAACATGTCAAAATGTCAGACAGTGCCAGGATGTGACCCAGGGTTGAGAAGGGAATTTTTCAGAGATAATATTTTTAGGAGATTTGGAGAGACGATGTTTGGGTAGGACAGGAAGATCAAGAAAGATATAAAAGGTAAGTTTGTAGTGTTATTACATTAATAATTAATAAACCTGATTCACCTACTACCATGGAATGTCTCTCCTCCAATTTTTACCTTCTGACTGATCTTACACATTACCTACAGGAGATCTTTTGAGTGCTTTTCATGGTGATGAGATATTTAAAGGATAATCACAAGCTGACAATTTCAGTCTTAAGATGGGCACAAATGTTTTAGTCATTACTGTATTCCTCTGTAAAAGACAAAAAACATGTCAGAAGAAAAAGGATTCCAATTTACAAAGCCAACATTTTAGCTCTCTGAGCACCATTTCTGAGCATCTGCCTGTTCTTTGTAACTTTAATAATTGATCCCACAGGAATGGAAAAAGTTTTGAGCTTAAAACTAGGTGGGAAAGGTATTATAGAATGAGGTATCACTGACCAAGGACCAAATTTAATGTTATTTTCTTGATGTAGGATTATATTACAATGTAGGCAATATAAATTCAGTCTATAAAATCCACTTAACGAACAGATGAGCAGAATGAGATTTCAATTTATTGCAACAGACTTATTGTGTGTTTTTGTTTTCACCCAAGGTTCAGACAGAAATAAGATTACTCATTTACCTAAGCTGTGTCAAGTTTTACATTCATCCTTTCATTATGGAGAAAGCACTCTGAGTGTCCTGGTCTTGTACAAAGATGCAAAGTTAAAAAAGAGGTTAAAAATTTGCAATTTCCTGCTTCTTAGGAGGGAAACATTCTCATGGCCCTGTGTGGTTTAAAAATGCAAGCCCCCCCACCATTGTAAGTCTTGATTTATTCAGGCATATTGCTGAAGTATCACTTCACATACTTACAGATCTAATTTTCTCATTTCATTTCTGGCACTTGGAGGTTGGAGATTTCTCTTTCACACAAATTCAGCTATGCTTTTAAAAATGTTATCTTTATGCATCATTTATAGGTTTTCTCAGTGGAATTTGGGGGGTTTGGGGAGAATTTTGTTTGTTTTTTTGTTTTGCCTACTTTTAATTTCTTTAGCCTCAGCAGCCATGTTACTGTAAACTGGAAGTAATTTCAAGTGGTGTCCTAGTTAGCTTTTTCCCTTTGATATGCTGACAGTTTTAAATCTGATTTGTCAGTTCAAATGCCATTAATTGGATATATTTATTTGTCTTCACAGAACTACAATTCAAGTAATGCTATCTGAAGTAACAGTGCCTTCTTTATTATCCTATTGCCTACACACCTAGTTGCTTCCTAGGTATGGTCATGGACATCAGCTATTTCTTCGCTAAAAAAAAAAAAAAAAAATCAACAAATCAAACAAGCTAAGTAGAAATGTTACACAAAATATGACGAGACTTAAAATACCAAGTTATTAAAGAAAGCACACAGTCAAGTAGAGTCAAGATCATTTACATGATGTATAAGCTAAGTAATTAAATGCTACACAGAAGTGTCTCACTCCATTATTTCTGCACATCATTCTACTTTTCTATTTATATGTATCCACCTGTTGTCCTCTCTATGTGAGAAGTATTTTGAAAATCTATTAGGAATTAAACAAAACAAATCAAAACCAGTGGTTTTCCAGAATAGAAGGCTCCCTAAATTCTACCTCAGCTGAATTTCCAACCAAATCACATAAGGCCAGTACTTTCTCTGGGTTATACTTTGCCTACAGGACCAGACTACTTCTTGCTTGTTTATTCTTCTCTCAAATAATTTTGAAAATTTTTTCTTAAAAATATTTATGAACTTTGTGTCAAGATACAGATACACATATAGTCTTCTACCTCTAAAACAATATTTATTTCAAAAAATAAACAGTCACACTATAAAACATAAATAAGACAAATGTAGAGCTAGAATCTTTAAAAAGTAAAGTGGTGAGAGTGGCTGAAGCCACCCAGCCCACTGAAAGGCAGTGCAGGTGGGTAGAGGCTACTGGAGCTGCAATGTCCTGTCCTGCCAGGAGAGAAGTCAGTCCATGCCTAAAGCTCCTCCCATTAATTGGGCTAAAAGAAACCCCAATCAATCTCTCCCAGGGTTGCTACTTGCAATGTGCCATATACCCTGTGACTTGGGATCAAGGTACTGGAAACTATGGAAGAAAAAAGTCTATGCTATATACCCAACAAGAATATCATTCAAGAAATGATAACAAACTAGCGGCATCTTACTATCCCCAGACTCTCACTGAAAAAATTAACAAAGGACATGCCCTTACAAGAAGAAAAATAAAGCAGAAAGGGAAAATGAGAAGTAACCAAGAACAATGAAATCATTTAAACATGTTGGCAATTAAGTATTAACCATAATAACACTGATATCTATTTATGTGAATATTGAAACATAAGTTGAACTTAAATTCCAAATCATATCATAGAAGATAGAATAAAGACAGTAAATTTTTGAGAAAAGTGAAAGAATGCTAAAGTCTTCTTTCGTAGACATATGATTTAATTTTAGATTTTACTAAAAAGTTCTAAAATTAAGTACTTCATTGAAAAGTTAAGGTTTGCATTAAAGGATAGAAATGAAATGCATAATGCCTTAAACTCTAAAAGAAATGAAGAGACATGGAAAACAACTTGTTCTATCTTTAACAATGCATGAAAGGTAAAAAAGCAAAGCCAAGGAATGAATGGTAAATAGAAAACCTGAGCAAATACAAATACAAGAGAATATGTCTATGGTAGGGGTTTAAAAATACAAAACAAAACAAAACAAAAAGACAACAGAAAAAAATATAAGTATACTCATTTTGATATATATCCTGTTAGTTCTCTGTGCATATATGTAATCATTTTTTCAAAACCATACCATATAGTATACATATAATTAGCAATCCCTTTCCCTGAAGTATCACAAATATATTTTTATGTCATTAAATATAACAATATATAACAAGATTTTCATGGCTACACAATATTCCTGTAAACAGTGCCTTTTAACCAGTATCTTATTGTTGGAAACTAAGCTGACTTCCAATTTTTATATTATAGAGTTTGTTATCATAAAAAATATTTGCCCATATCTATCATAAAGTATTTATTATGTCAAGATACTCTTTGTGATTCAACCACATTTTATAAACTAAATATAAATAAGTCAGTTAGAGTTAATGATTGCAGCTATTAAATAAATTTGACAAGTTGACTCATTATTTGGGTTACAGACAAGTTCTTACATGATTTCAATTCCAAATACCAGGCTTGTTTGAGTTTGAGCTACTCCAATCACTATTCTAGCTCCCCCATTAACTGTGAAATACACAATCTCATGCTCAATTCAACTCAGTTTCCCAAAAGTCCTTAATTTCTAACCTAACTCATGGTTTCCCAAAGAAAGAGCTGTCTTGGCAGCCCCTACACCTAATTTAGAGCTCTTATTCTTTCTAGGGATTATGACAATTAAAATTTCAGCTTCTTTCCTTCTGATCACTTACTTGTCAGTCTGAGCTTCCTAATCTGTTTTGTTTTTCACTATTATTATTGATGTTAGTGATGTTGCTTTATTTCTTTCTTAAATCGAATAGCAATTCTCTCAATAACTCATGTAGTTTTTCTGTGCATATTTTTTTTCTTTCATTAAAATACACACTAAGTTAATGTCTAATGGTAGGAATATTACAGTTACCTGTTTGTAGTTCAAAAATTAATGTCCAAATTACTAAAATAATTAAAGAAACAGAATCCTGAGAACACAGAAGTAATTACTTCTCTGTAATTAGAAGTTTCCGTAATTACACAAGAAACAAAGTAAATAATATTCTGTCATCCAATGAAAAGGTACCTACTGACCTAAGTAATTTTTCCCAAACGCATGGCCATACAATCAATAAACTTAACAGATATACCAAGAATTAGAAGACAAGAAAAACTACCCTTTTTCAAACCCAATCATCCTCAGTAGTACTTTGATTTACATCTTTTCTCTATATACAATTATAAAATTTATTAGTTTCTTACTTTCTAATTACTTCTACAAATTAAAAAAAAGATTCAACAGTGTACAACTTAATCCAACAACTATAATTCCACGTATGTAACTGTAAACTATCACTTCAGTAACTATAAAACAGTATATAAATGTAGAAAGATGATTTCTCCATTTATGCTTATAATTAATTTCCCTTGGGAAAGCACATGCAAACCTTAAGAATAAAATTGAGTACTCCAAGAGAATGACTGAGGAGAAGGTGAAATTTGATTTTAGTTTTAAATCACAGCTAGAGATAGAGGACATTTTAAAAAGGCAGAACGCTGCCAAATAATGGAGATGGAAAAGTGTATGGTAAGTGTGAAATATAGGAAATAAATGCTAATCAGTCAGGAAGAACAGAGTTCTAGAGGGGACTGTGTGAAGACAAGTTAGGGCTACACTGTGAAGATTGAAGGGCTTGGCTGAAGTTTTTGGATTTCATTCTGTATATAATGATAACCTAACCTATAGGAGTTTCAACACCACACCGACTGGAATGACCGTGTTAGGACAGTTACAATTACTACCTTTGTATGATCCTCAAGACTCTGAGCAGTACTTTCCCATTTATTATCTCAAAGTAGACATGACTTTCAGTTTCTGTTCCAAATACATGCAAAGTCACTCTTCTGTTCCTCAATCTCTCCCAAGCACTACAGAGCTATCCCAGGCAGAATTTACACCTGCTAGTCAGTCAGAAAGTGAATTCCTGGATTAGAGTTCCAAAATATACCTGGAAACATATAACTCCGTATTTTACCCCCTAAACATAAGTTCAATCATTTTGGATACTTTCCGAGTCAAATGTGTCTTCAAATTAATATGCTACTTTTTATTGGGGGCTCATCAAATTAATATGCAACTTTTTATTGGAAGCTCATCTTACGATACAAAATAAAAATTCTCATGGGAGGACTAGCACTTCATAATTTATGAAGGGTCAGTTTTGAGATTTGCCAAGAATAATACTCAGGCCCCAACCCAGAACACTAAAATCTAAATCTGTGGGCTTGGGACCTGAATAGCAGCAGGTTTTTCAAAAATCTCCTCCCTCAAGTGATTGCAATGTGCACTGAATGTATTCAACTACACATTAAAATAAATTTGGGGCACTGCTCCACATTGACTAAATTAGATTAGTTTTTGGTGCTTCCCCAGCACATATTTTTAAATGCTCCTCAGATAATTTTATAAGTATATAAAAATTTTAGGGTCATTGATCTAATCCAACCCTCTCCTTCTGTTGCCCAAGGTAACCCAGTTCTTGACAGAACTAGGATAAACTGTTCCCTCAACCTGTAACCTCTGGGCTCTTTTCTCTCTACAGGTCTATAAGCTGATTCTTCCTATAACAGTGTGTATGCTTGTCTTTCTTTATTCATGCCAGTCTCCCTCACTAGAATGACACATTGGTTATTTCTGCCCAAAATCTACCCCAGCTCTAATATTAAAGGTTGGCATTCAAGCTTCCCTCCTCGCTCTTGTAAAATCTTTTATCTATGCATCTTATTTGCTGCCATAGAAATAACATTTATGGGGCCGGGCGCAGTGGCTCACGCCTGTAATCCTAGCCCTTTGGGAGGCCATGGCAGGCAGATCACAAGGTCAGGAGATTGAGACCATCCTTGCTAACATGGTGAAACCCCATCTCTACTAAAAATACAAAAAAATTAGCTGAGCATGATGGCAGGTGCCTGTAGTCCCAGCTACTTGGGAGGCTGAGGCAGGAGAGTGGCATGAACCCAGGAGACGGAGCTTGCAGTGAGTCGAGATCACAACACTGCACTCTGGCCTGGTGACGGAGCGAGAAAAAAAAAAGAAATAATATTTATTGAGTGCTTGATATGTATCAGGTACAAGGCACACAAGGCCATACATAATCTCATTTAATCTTTACAACTACTTCATGCAGTATATGCGATTATTATTTCCAGGTTCTAAAACGATTGAACGTGAGGCTTAGAGAGGGAGTTAAGTAACATGTCCTGGGTTATTAGTCTCTGGCTATGTCTAAAACTTATTTATGTCCTCATGATCTGCAATATTAAACCCTCTTCATAAAGTAACTACTCAACAAGGTTCTTCATGACCATATGTTTTTCACAGACAATGGAGACAAATGCCAAAATCAGTATTTATCATGTATGTACACAAACATCTACAGGCCTTTGTCTCTTTCCTCCTATGAATACTATCATTGAGTTGAATTATGTCCCCTTCCAAACTCATTTGTTGATGTCCTAACCCCTATTACCTCAGACTGTAACTACATTTGGAGATAGTCTTTAAAGATGCATTTAAACCAAATGAGGCCAGTAGGGAGGTTCCTAATCCAATATGACTGGTGTCCTTACAAGAAGAGGAAATTTGGACACAACATGCACAGAGGGAAGATCACGTGAAGACATAGGGGAAAACCAGGGAGAAAGGTCTAGAACAGATCCTTCCCCATGTTCCTCCAAAGCAACCAACCCTGCCAACACCCTGATCTCAGACTTTCAGCCTCCAGAACTATGAGAAAATAAATTCCTGTTGTTTAGGACACCCAGTCTGCAGTATCTTGTTATGGTTACTCTTGGAAACTAATACAATTATTATCTCATGTGGTACACAGCAGCCTCAGAAGCATTTACTGGAATTAAAATTAGATCTGCCCTTTGGGATGAAACATGTGCTTTTAAAAAGACTCAATTGCACAAGTTCAGCTCAGTAGTTAAAACAAGACATACAAAGAAAATGGCTATATATAATAAACCTAGAATAGCAGTAAGAATCAGAAATGCCCCACAAGGTATAAATAAGAATGAAATGGAAGGTAATATCTGAATTTCCAATACAGTAGGTGACATCAGTCAGTATCTAGGGATCCGGCTTCTATCTAACTCCTGGACAGGGATTAGTGAGGGCAAGCAAAAGCTTCAGTTCTAAAGACTTGGGCAACAGAATCAGATTCAGCCACAAGATCTAGGGAAATGGATCTAATAACCAAAATAAGGCACAACTCTGGAACCTCGTCTCAGGAATACGTTAAAAGTTAGATTGCTAGGGTTGAGCCCAGACTGCAGACAGAACAAGTAGAAGGACTGAGTAAATGCTTGTCCTCAGAGGGTCTGGCTGAAGCTGGAAACGATGAATTTCAAGCTCTCCCATCTGCAAAGAATAAAGGACTTCAAGGGCAGGAAATCCAGCAGATCTCAACACCCATGTTGCCTTCTCTGATCAACACTGCGTGAAAGGAGAGATTTTTGTTTGCTTCTGAACCCTCTTTCAGGTCTGAGATTTCTGTTATTCTGTTATATTGAACCAAAAGTAAGGACAACTTTTTCATTCACTGGATAAAATGGGTCAAAAACACTGCAGTATGATTCTGCATTTTAAAAGGATACCGAAGAACAACTTACTGAGATAAAACAGGTGATACTGAAATCTTCAATATCAAATCTTTTTCTAAATGAACTTTGAAGTATAAATGTTTCCCCTTAAATTGACCTGTAGTTACATATCTTTTTAAAAGTTCTATATTAAAGTTGTAAGCATATATTACATGTAAAATTTGTATGATTATTTTTGAAAATGTAGCCCTGATGTTAATTTAGTTTCTCCTGATTCAAGAATAGAAATTTCTTTCAAATGCAACTAAATGACTAATATTTCTAGCCATGGACTAATTTAGAAGAAATATTATTGGGTATAATCATGTTAGATTTACCAACTTAATTTCTTTCCTTTTTATAGAACTTATGTTTAGTCATAACTCCTGTTTTAGAATCAAGGAGACTTTTTTTTCGGTCGTTTATATATTAGGCAGAAATTGAAGCTGAAAATCCAGCCTCTCACCATGATTTCCAAATTTTTCTTAATGCATATTCTTAGAAATTAGAAATTAGTATGTTAGCTCAGACCACACACACACACACACAAACACACACACACAAGTGTTCTTTCAATCTCTTATCAAGATTTAAATTGCACAGACGATTAAAACAGCTAATGTCCATTCCATATCCACAGTAAGAATAAATTAGTTCTCAGACTTTCTCTCTCTAGGGCATTAGATTGAAACATCTAATGCCCCAAGTCATATGTCTCTCTTTCAGTAGTTAAGAGGGAGAATTGTTTATCCTTCCCTCATCAATGGCAGACAGTAGTCTCTCCTCTGTTTTATGCCTATTCTCATCTCTGTCCTTCATAAGACCAACAAAAGTCAGGCCAGGTAAAACTGTTGCGCATTAGTGCGAAATGTCAACCTGTCCAACTGTCCAAATGCTTCCCTATAGCAATTTCTTTCCTCTGTTAGAATAATTAAAGAAGAAACTACAGAAAGCATTTCGCTCACTGTTGAGAAGTGGAGGTAGAGGTATCTGAAAGTGTATTCCTCACCTTATGTGGGAAAGGGGCCAGGGTAGATGTAGATAAAAGGGACAAACACAAAATAAATCAGGTGGACTCTTTTGAGAGGGCCATTGAGGTCAGGGACTATGCTCAATCAATATATTCCCCAAACCTGGTAAGTGCCTGTCATATAGTGGAAGCTCAATGAAAAATTAATATATGAAGAGAAAGGAAAGAGAAACGTATAAAAAGAGAAGTCAAGGCTTTTACGGTTCCATGTGAACCCATTGCTTTTTGATGTTCTGATTGATAAAATACCAATTATGGCAGGCCCTAGACGACACCAAAATTGGTTATGTGCAATTTAATAAAAGGAATATTAAATAGAACTTTTTATTTTCTTATTTGAAACAATATCAAATTAATTCATGCATATGATAAAAATTAAAATAAATAAGGGCTTCCCATGCATAGCTATAGTAATTGTTTCTCCTCATAGCTCTTCTTCCCACAGTATCAATTCTACTTCCCAACCTTATTTTTAGGTATTTTCTTAGTTGTTCTAATGGAAAACATCCTAATTTTAAAATAATTTGTCTCTATATGTTGACTGCTTTATTTGTAATATTATCTACTAGTTTCTAATTTTAAAATATTACCTATTGTTAAAACTGATTAAAGAGAGATGCTCACTTTATTTACAACATTTTGATTTCAGAAGACAATAGTTTTATCTTTCTACAATTCTATATTTAAACATACTTAATCCTCTATTTCTCATCCTAAAATCTGAACAGAATCTTTTAACTCTTGAACATTTTACTTAAGACTATTCATATTCCTGCCTATCCCTCCACCTCTGCCCTCTTCAGAGTGCTTCAGCTCCCATATCTGTCAGTTTTACCTTTATTTTGATGCAGACACAATATTCATATTCAATTGTGTAGACATTTTTAAGTATTCAATGTAGAAAAGGGTTTATTCTAAAAATTGAAAACCAATAAGCAGCTTTTACAATATCATTACATCTAAATACTCCAGAACCAAGAAAAAGGCAATAATGTGCAAAGGTTAAATTTCCTTTTCTATAGATGCACTGTCAGGCACTCAGACAAAAATGTAGTTAAGTTTATAGCCCAATTGGCTGTATCAGTCACTTAAATTATATCATATTTTATCTTGCTTCACATTTGGACAAGGATTTTTTTTAAGTTTATTTTTTATCAATTTTTAATTGCCCCATTTTATTGTTGAAAGAAGGCACAGCCTTTCTTTACCAAGTCTATGATGTCATGTAACTCATTCATTAGTCATTGGTTATTTCCTGGAATCCATGACATTCTTCTTAATACAGATATTCTTATTGGAGCCTCCTGGAAATGACCTCCAGTTTTAATTTGAATGAACTTCTTTTTGCACATGTCATTCGGGGACTTCCTTGCATTGAATTTATGGGTTAGTTCTACTATTCATTTATTATTTGTCTTGACTACATGATTATTATTCAGTTTTCTCGGGTGCATATATCCTTAAATAACATTCTCAGAACGAGAATAAAAAGTAGGTTTTCTGAGACCTTTGAAGTTGATAGTTTAGATGAATACAGAATTGTGGTTTCAAAATTACTTTGCTTATAATTGTTTCTGTATATTTTATTTTTATTAACATATAATATTTGCACATAATTACGGGGTACATGTAATATTTTGTTACATGCATAGCATATGTAATGACCAAGTCAGGGTGTTTAAGATATCCATTATCTTATGTATTTATTGTTTCCATATGTTGGGAACATTCTAAGTCCTCTCTTCTAGCTATTTTGAAATATGAAATACATTGTTGTTAACTATATTATACTTATCTACTATCAAACATTAGATCTTATTCCTTCTATCTAACTGTATGTTTGTACCCATTGACCATCCTCTGTCTTCCATCCCTCTCCCCTCAACACACCCTTCCCCATGTCTGGTGACTATCACTCTACTCTCTACCTCCATGAAATCAATTCTATTAGCTCCCACATATGAGTGAGAGTATGTGATGTTTGCTTTCTTTGCCTGACTTATTCCACTTAGCCTCCAGTTCCATCCATGTTACTGCAGATGATGATGATTATTTCATAATATCCTCCAGTTTCAGCCATGTTACTGCAAATAAGAGGATTTAATTCTTTCATATGGGTGAATAGTATTTCATTGTGTATACGCACATTTTCTTTAACCATTCAGGCACTGATGGACACTTAGTTTGATTCAGTATCTTTGCTATTGTGAATAGCGCTTCAATAAACATGCGAGTGTAGGTATCCCTTTGATATTCTGATTTCCTTTCCTTTGGATAAATACCAGTAGTGGGACTACTGGATTATATGGTTGTTCTATTTTGTTTTTAGAGAAATCTCAAAATTTTGAAGGCATTCATCAACTGTAGTCTATGTTCAGTCTGTAGTTTATCATTGCTGATGAGAACTATAAAGGCAGTTAACTCTTTTTTGTATATGACTTGGTTTATTTTTTAACCTCCAAAAGCTTATACATTTTTCCCCTTTTCCTCGGCATCTTTAATGGTGTTGGAGTTTCTCTTATGTTTCACAATTATAATCTTTATACTCATCTTTGGGCATCCCCATGGCTGTATGGGCTTCCTCATAGGTAAGTTTAATGTTTGCCTCTTTGTAGTTTCAAAATTCATCATTTTTACTTCAGGTTTTATTTTAATGCCTAAGATCAGGTTATTTTATTTCCTGGCTTGGAGAATTGTCCAGATACCATACCTGCAGGCAAGTGTGTGATACTGAGTTTGGTCATATAATCTTGTATTTTGTCCAGTCACCTTTGTCCAAGCACTTCAATGCTCTGAATTGTGGTTCCCAGAGCTTTCTCTTTATCTTGAGCTCTGTTAATAACTTTAATACTTAAAAAAGTGTTTTACAGAGAATATTTGTGTGTTTGGGTGAACAAATTTCCCCGTGGGTGGAGGTTAGATATTTCAAGACGTATTATACTAAACTTGACCAACATGTGCGGCATTTTGTTCTGTTTGTTTTTTAAACATTCTTCTGCTCTTGAATTATCTCTTATTTCCAGGGTCAACATGTCTTGGTTTATCTTGGTCTTTATCTTGGTTCTTAGTTTATCTTGGTTCTTTCTATCTCTTGCTATCTCTTGGGTTTTGTTGTTCATTCATATTCAAAATGGGCAACCAATTGGTGGATTTTCCTGTGTGGCTGATGAGTGTTTCCACATAGATCATTTTAGCTTGGCTGCTCTACTAGATACTAAGTGTATCTCTGACATTTGTGAATAGAGTACGTGAATGGATACCTTTCCCTTTAGGATGAACGAGGTGTGAAGCTCAACTTCAGGATGGTATGGATGGGGACTCCACAATGGAGAGGCACATACTCCCAGTATCTGATTTTTGCTTAAGCAGTTCGCTGAATTGCTTCTTGATATTTACCTGGGATTTAAATGTTGGGCCTTTATTGTGTGCAAGGCAATAAAGAGGAAGGGGGAATGGTAAGAAGAGTGATGTAAAAGAGTGTGTCAACAATACCGAATGAACGTGCCAACCTGAAGTTCCCCCTCTCACTTCAGCTCCATTGAATCTGATGTCTCTGAGCCTGAAGTCTTCACAAGATGCTTTATGGCAAATAGCTCTCTACTCCACCACCACACCCTCATGCCTACTTGGCAAGCTCTTATGTGGAAAAGCAGGCTGTATTCCCCTCTCCATCTTCTATAAACATCTCATTTACCCATAGTTCACCTTTTCTCATCACTTTTATGAGTATTTTATGGGAGTCCCATGGAGTAAGAAAAACAAATGCTGAGATTTGACAGCCATTTGAAAAGAAAGCTCCTTTTAACCCATTCCCCTTTTAGGAAAAAAAAAAAGTGCAGCTGGCTGCCAGCACAGTACTTTTAGGGCAAACGGGAAATGGGTTAAGTTGTAATTGTTTTAAGGTTACAACTTTTAAAATATGTGTAGCTAAATTCTTACCACAGAGCCTGATTTTGTTTTGAAGCATCCTGTCTCTCTATAAAGTCCACAGTTAGAGAGAGAGAGAGGGGGAGAGAGAGAGAGAGAGACAGATAGATGGATAGATAAGGAAATATCCATGATCCTTGCATTCATGGCATTTTTAATTGACTAGCTAGAACAGTGCACTCATAATGCAGTAGGTTCTTTGTAGATATTTATTAAACCAATTAATACATGAATAAATAAATAATAGCCAAATTTTTGAATTGCAAACCCTCTTAATGTTATAAGAAAAAATACTAGGACTATGAGAAGAACACTAATTCTTTGCTCCCAGGAAATATACATAAACCAATAACTTCTTGATATGGTTAGGCTTTGTGTCCCCCACAAATCTCATCCTGAACTGTAATCCCCATGATCCCTATGTATCAACAGACAGACACGGTGGGAGATGATGGATCATGGGGGCAGTGTCCCCCATGCTGTTCTCACGATAGTGAATTCTCACAAGATCTGATGGTTTTATAAGTATCTGACAGTTCCTCCTTCACACTCTGGCTCTCTCTCACCTGCTGTCATGTAAGACACGACTCTTCCCCTTCCATCATGATTCTAAGTTTCTTGAGGCCTCCCCAGCTAGGCAGAACTATGATCAATTAAACCTCTTTATAAATCACCCAGTCTTAGGCAGTTCTTTATAGCAGTATGAGAATGAACTGATACACTTCTAGTCAAAATTATAAGCACTATGTGAGCAGTAGGCATTGTACTGCTGAAGCCCAAAGAGGATAAACCCAGTACGTTTAAAGAACTAAGTAATCATATAAACCATTGCATAAGTTACATTTAAAGGATGTATCACATTATTTTTATAAGAGTTCCTGATTCCCCAATGATTGTCAGGTACCCAAACTTAACAGGCAATTATTCATATTACCCACAATCTACCCTTGGTCCCCTAACACTATCTCTATATTTAGGGGTAAAAGTCACATCTGTTATTAAGGGTCCTCAGTCTTATTCAGCTACTCATTGTTTGATATTCTTGCAGGTATCATTTCTTAGACTAATCCAGAAACCTTATGCTCCTCAAAAGACTGCTAAACACTGCCTAGCAGTAACAGTTATAAACCAACCAATAGCCCCTTGTTATATAGGTTGACATCTGAAGCCATTCACAAAGCACTGTAGAAATTCAAAGGCATAATTAGCGTTGTACCTTCTCAGTTTACTGAAAGTCAGCAAGGAGAAGGTAAAGAAAGAAGGAAATCCTGTTGTCCTATGCCAGGCTCTTCTTCCAATTCCCTGCCTTAGGATTTATACATTAAGTTCCTTAAGTATAAGTGGCTTTCCCTTGGATCAAGACAGCACCTTTGTTTCTTTGCTTATTCTTAGGCCTCTTTACTCTATTCCTCACAGGTATGAATCTTCAGTAGATCTTCTCTCAATGAATTATAATACATATTTCATTTAAATTTAACTGTTATTTTATAAGCAGGATTTAGTTCACTTTCTTTTTCTTCCATTTAGAGAGATTTATATTAGTTAATATTTATAAGCTAAAAGACAAGAGATGCCCAATTTTTCTCACCTGGCAATAGCAGTATAAATGGCAATTACTTGTAAAACCTGGCTGTTAACCTCAATTTTTAGATAATCCCACTAGATAGAGCTCATTGTTAATCTGTGTGTGTGTGTGTGTGTGTGTGCACGCGCTATGCATATGTGTATTAAAAGGAATTAAACTACATTTAAAAGATTATATTGACTATAAAGGCTGTGTTATCTTTCAGATGCCATTTTGACCAGGTTATCTTTTGGTTTTGTGAGACAGCAGAACACACAGGAAAATTATATCAATACATCAAAGAGAAATGTTCCTTTGAGGCATTTATCAACTCGTATTTTATTGTGTAATTATTCCTTATAACGGTGAGGCAATAAGCTCCTCGCATCAGACAAGCTCCATCCCTCCAACTACCATGCCACTAGTCAGGTTTCTTTCATCATCTGTTGTTATTGTAAATAATTTTAGAATTTAATTATGTCTGATTGCATGCTCACTGTGATTTATAACACATATTCAATAAAAAACTGGTGAAGAGCCCTTTAAGGAATGGGAAAATACACATATTGTGATGGTTAATACTGAGTGTTAACTTTATTGGATTGAAGGATGCAAAGCATTATTCTGGGTGTGTCTGTGAGGGTACTGCCAAAGGAAATTAACATTTGAGTCAGTGGACTGGGAAAGGCAGACCACCTTCAATCTGTGTGGGCATAATCTCATAAGCTGCCAGCACAGCCAAAATAAAAGCAGTTAGAAGAACATGAAAAGACTAGACTGGCTTAGCCTTTCAGCCTTCCATCTGTGTGGGATGCTGCTGGTCCTCCAACATCAGACTCCAAGTTCTTCAGCTGTGGGACTTGGACTGGCTTCCTTGCTCTTCAGCTTGCAGATGGCCTATTGTAGGACCTTACCTTGTGACGGTGTGAGTCAATACTCCTTAATAAACTCCCCTTTATATATACATCTATCCTATTAGTTCTGTGCCTCTAGAGAACCCTAACTAATACAGATTTGACACCAGGAATGGTACAGAATATTAGAGGAACAGAATATTAAGGATGGAGTTATTTTGTTGGTTTTGGGGTTTGGATTAGACCCCCAAATGCTAAGGACTCTACTTCTAATAGTATGGACAATACTGATAGTCCTTGGCGTAAACTGTTTAGAGAGTTATGCAAAATAAATGCATTTGGCACTCCTGATTCACTGCTTGTGAGAGGCAAGGAGCTTAGTGACTCTATACATAATACCTTTGACCATATGTGGAGAACCAAGGAATATAATGAAGTTGGATGGTTGCTCCTAAGTTCACTGGGCAAAGTGATAAAAGAAAATGATAAACTAAGCAGATACTGAGCCTCAAATCTTCTCACATTGCCCTGAGTGACAGTCTTTTCTCCTATACAAAAAGAGATGAAATTGTGGAAAATCAGACACAAGCTCTTATCATGTGAGTGGCTAACCTGCAACAAAAGGTGTGTATACACACAGCCTTGCCAGGTGTCTACTTTTAAAGTGAGAGCATTGATTGGAAAAGAATGGGACCCTGTAACATGGAATGGGGACATGTGGGAGGACCCTGACAAAGCTGAGGACACTGAGGTTGTAAACTCTGATGAGTCTTTTTTGCCAGAAGAAACAGCTTCCTCATCCCAGTAGTGGCAACATCCCCTCCTGACCCATGCTGACATCAGCCTTTCCACCTTTGTCTGGGGAAATAAACCCTGTGTTGCCTGAGGCAAGAGTGATGGTCTGCCTCCCCTGAGGCAGCTGCCAGGCAAGACAATGTTGATTTTCCTCAGGACCCATCCCCCAACACCTCTGTTTGCTTCTAGACCTATAAT
Source organism: Theropithecus gelada (assembly GCF_003255815.1). Taxonomy (NCBI): domain Eukaryota; kingdom Metazoa; phylum Chordata; class Mammalia; order Primates; family Cercopithecidae; genus Theropithecus; species Theropithecus gelada. Next base: position 71,170,012 of record NC_037671.1, on the reverse strand, counting down.
TAGGCTAAAGTCCTGACAGGTCCCTAGAGGCATGGTTCAGAGTGTGAGCCATGAGGAGGTATGCCACACTTGAAAAGAACTGCTCGAGTTTTCTAATTTATATAAGCAGAAATCTGGAAAACAGGCATAGGAATGTATATTAAGGGTGTGGAATAATGGTGGGAGGAACACAGAGTTGGATCATGCAGAATTTATTGACTTGGGCCCACTAAACAGGGATTCTGCATTTAATGTTGCAGCTCGGGGAGTTAAAACAAGGTTCTGATAGTTAATTTGCTTGATTAGCTGAAATATGGATTAAAAGATGGCCCACCGTGAGTGAGCTGGAAATGCCTAATCTCCCTTGGTTTAATGTAGAGGAAGGTTTCCAAAAACTTAGGGCGATCGGAATGCTAGGGTGGATAAGTCACTTTAGACCTATACATCCCAGCTGGGAGGGTCCAGAAAATATACCCTTGACCAATACTTTCAGAAACAGATTTGTGAGGGCAGCACTTGTATCTTTGAAGAGCCCGGTGACTGCTCTTCTCTGTATGCCAAATCTGACACTGGGAACTGTGGTCATTCAACTACAAAATTTGAATGCAATTGGAATAACTAGATACTCAGATGGCAGGAGCCAAGGGCAGCACTCAACCGTCAAAGACAAGGTAGGCATAGCTACCATAATGGACAGCAGAGGCAAAGCAGCAATCAGAATAGCCTGACTCATGTAGATCTCTGGCATTGGCTAATTAATCACAGTGTTCCTAGAAGTGAAATTGATAGGACGCCTAATGCATTATTACTTAATTTGTATAAGCAGAAAACTTCCAGGTTGAGTGGACAAAAGACTAATTTGAATTATTAAAACAGAGAATCATGGCCCCTCAATCAACTTCCAGACCTGAGACAGTTTATAGACCCAGAACCCATTGAATGAAGGGGAAGTTGGGTCCTCTTGAGAAAGGACCCCACTATATTATCGACAAATTTATGCTGTTACTCTTTCTCCCACCCTTCCCCAAGGAGACCTCCAGCCTTTTACCAGGGTAACTGTGCACTGGAGGAAGGAAAAAATGATCAGACATTTCAGGAACTACTGGACACTGGCTCTGAGCTAACACTGATTCCAGGGAACACAACACATCATTGTGGTCCTCCAGTTTAAGCAGGGGCTCATGGAGGTCAGGTAATTATTGGAGTTTTAGCTCAAGTCCAACTTACAGTGGGTCCAGTGGGTCCCCGGACACATCCTGTGGCCATCTCCCCAGTACCAGAATGCATAATTGGCATAGACATACTTAGCAGCTGGCAGAACCCCCATATTGGCTCCGTTACTGGTAGGGTGAGGGCTACTATGGTGGGAAAGGACAAATGAAAGCCACTAGAGCTGCCTCTACCTAGAAAAATAGTAAATCAAAACCAATATCACATCCCTGGAGTGACTGAAGAGATTAGTGCCATCATCAAGGACTTGAAAGACGCAGGGGTGGTGATTCCCACCACATTCCCGTTCAACTCTCCTGTTTGGTCTGTGCAGAAGACAGATGGATCTTGGAGAATGACAGCGAATTATCATAAGCTTAACCAAGTGGTGGCGACTCCAATTGCAGCTGTTATACCAAATGCGGTTTGATCGTTTGAACAAATTAACACATCTCCTGATACTTGGTATGCAGCCAATGATATGGCAAATCCTTTTTTTCTCCATTCTTGTCCATAAGGCCCACCAAAAGCAATATGCCTTCAGCTGGCAAGGTCAGCAATATACCTTTACTGTTCTACCTCAGGGGTATATCAACTCTCTGGCTTTGTGTCATAATCCTGTTCTGAGAGAGCTTGATTGCTTTTCCCTTTTACAAGGTATCACATTGGTCCATTACATCGATGACATTATGCTGACTGGATCCTGTGAGCATGAAGTAGCAAACACACTGGACTTACTGATGAAACATTTGTGTGCCAGAGGATAGGAAATAAATTCGACTAAAATTCAGGGACCTTCCACCTCAGTAAAATTTCTAGGGGTCCAGTGGTGTGGGGATTGTCGAGATACTCCCTCTAAGGAAGGTAAAGGATAAGTTGCTGCATTTGGCCCCTTCTACAACCAAGAAAGCAGCATAACAACAAATGGGCCTATTTGGATTTTGGAGGTAACACATTCCTCATTTGCGCGTGTTACTCTGGCCCATCTATCAAGTGACCCAAAAGGCTGCTAGTTTTGAGTGGGGTCCAGAGTAGGAGAAGACTCTACAACAGGTCCAGACTGCTGTGCAAGCTGCTCTGCCACTTGGTCCATATAACCCAGCAGATCCAGTGGTGCCTGAGGTGTCAGTGGCAGACAGAGATGCTGTTTGGAGCCTTTGGCAGGCACCCATAGGTGAATCCTAGGATTTTGGAGAAAGGACCTGCCGTCTTCTGCAGATAACTACTCTCCTTTTGAGAGATAGCTCTTGACCTGTTACTAGGCTTTAGTGGAAACTGAATGTTTGACCATGGGTCAAGTTACCATGCAACCTGAACTGCCTATCATGAAATGGGTACTTTCTGACCCATCTAGCCATAAACTGGGGTGTGCACAGCAGCATTCCATCATCAAATGGAAGTGGTATATACGTGATCGGGCTCAAGCAGGTCCTGAAGGCACCAGTAAGTTACATGAGGAAGTGGCTCAAATGCCCATGCCCATCATCTCCACTCCTGCCAGCCTGCCTTCTTTCCCACAGCGTGCACTGATGGTCTCATTGGGAGTTTCCTATAATCAGTTGACAGAGGAAGAGGAGACTAGGGCCTGGTTCACAGATGGTTCTGCACCATATGCAGGCACCACCTGAAAGCGGGCAGCTGTAGCACTACAGCCCCTTCCTTTTTAAATTTTTATTTATTTATGTATTTTTTGAAACAGAGTTTTACTCTTGTTGCCAAGGCTGGAGTGCAATGGCATGATTTGGGCTCACAGCAACCTCTGCCTCACAGGTTCAAATGATTCTCCTGCCTCAGCCTCCCGAGTAGCTGGGCTTATAGGCATGCACCACCATGCCCGGCTAATCTTGTATTTTTAGTAGAGATGGGGTTTCTCCATGTTGGTCAGGCTGGTCTTGAATTCTTGACCTCAGGTGATCCGCCTTTCTCGGCCTTGCAAAGTGCTAGGATTACAGGCATGAGCCAGCACCCCTAGTCCCTCTACACCCCCTTTCTAGGACATCCCTGAAGGACAGCAGTGAAGGGAAATCTTCCCAGTGGGCAGAACTTTGACAAATGTACCTGGTTGTGCACTCTGCATGGAAGGAGTAATGGCCAGATGTGTGATCACATACTGATTCACAGGCTGTGGCCAATGGTTTGGCTGGATGGTCAGGGACTTGGAAGAAGCATGACTGGAAAAATGGTGAAAAAGAAATCTGGGGAAGAGGTATGTGGATGGACCTCTGTGAGTGGTCAAAAACTGAAGATATTTGTATCCCATATGAGTTTTCACCAATGAGTGACCTCCACAGAGTAGGATTTTAATAATCAAGTGGATAGGATGACTTGTTCTGTGGACAACACACAACCTCTTTTCCCAGACACCCCTGGCATCGCCCAATGGGCCCATGAACAAAGTGGCCACGGTGGCAAGAACAGAGGTTATGCAAGGGTTCAGCAAAATGGACTTCCACTCACAAGGCTGACCTGGCTATGGCCTCTGCTGAGTGCCCAATTTGCCAACAGCAGAGATCAACACTGAGCCCTTAATATGGCACCATTCTTTGGGGTGATCAGCCAGCTACTTGGTGGCAGGTTGATTACACTTGACCTCTTCCATCATGGAAAGGGCAGTGGTTTGTCCTCACTGGAACAGACACTTACTCCAAATATGGCCTTGCCTATCCTGCATGCAATGCTTCTGCCAAGACTATCATCCATGGACTTTTGGAATGCCTTATCTACCGTCATGGTATTCCACACAGCATTGCCTCTGATGAAGGCACTCACTTTACGGCTAAAGAAGTGCAGCAGTGGGCTCATGCTCACGAAATTCACTGGTCTTACCATGTTACCCATCATCCTGAAGCAGCTGGATTGACAGAACAGTGGAATGGCCTTTTGAAGTCACAATGACATCACCAACTAGGTGACAATACTTTGCAGGGCTGGGGAAAAGTTCTCCAGAGGGCTGTGTATGCTCTGAATCAGCGTCCAATATATGGTACTATTTCTCTCATAGCCAGGATTCACAGGTTCAGGTATCAAGAGGTGGAAGTGGAAGTGGCACCACTCACCATCATCCCTAGAAACCCACTAGCAAAAGTTTTGCTTCCCATTCCCACAACATTAAGCTCTGCTGCTCTAAAGGTCTTAGTTCCAGAGAAAGGAACCTGTTACCAGGAGACACAACGATTCCATTAAACTGTAAGTTAATATTGCCACCTGGCCACTTTGGGGTCCTCCTACCTTTAAGTCAACAGGCCAAGAAGGGAATTGTAGTGTTGGCTTGGGTGAATGACCTGGACTATCAAGATGAAATCAGTCTACTACTCCACAATGGAGGTAAGGAAGAGTATGCATGGAATACAGGAGATCCCTTACAGGAGATCCCTTAGGGTATCTCTTAGTATTGCCATGCCCTGTGATTGAGGTAAATGGAAAACTACAACAGCACAATCCAGGCAGGACTATAAATGGCCCAAACCCTTCAGGAATAAAGGTTTGGGTGACTCTACCAGGTAAAAAAAACCACAAACTGCTGAAGTGCTTGCTGAAGACAAAGGAAATAAAGAATGGGTAGTAGAAGTAGGTAGTCATCAATTCCAGCTGTGGCCACGTGACCATGTGCAGAAACAAGAACTGTAATTATCATAAGCATTTCTTCCTTATTTTGTTAAGAACATATTTGTGCATGTATACACTTGTACTAAGAAAATATCTTCACCTTATTTCCTTTTTCCTTTATCATGCGACATAAGATTTATTGACTTCATATCAGCATTTAAGTGTTGTTAACTTCACGTAATAGCATTTGGGTCGGGGACTGGTACTTTCTGGTTGTACAAACGATAGTTGTATTATGTTAGGCATAATTATGACCTTATTATTGTCTTTATTTGAAGATGATGTATGATTTCAGGAGATGTGTACGAGTTCAAGTTGACAAGCGGTGGACTTGTGATGGTTAATACTGTCAACTTGATTGGATTGAAGGATGCAAAGTACTGTTCCTGGGTGTGTCTGTGAGGGTGTTGCCAAAGGAGATTAACATTTGAGTCAGTGGACTGGTAAAGGCAAACCCACACTCAACCTGGGCAGGAACAATCTCATCAGTTCCCAGCACGGCCACAATAAAAGCAGGGAGAAGAACATGAAAAGGCTAGACTGGCTTAACCTTTCAGTCTTCCATCTGTGTGAGATGCTTCCTGCCCTCCAACATCAGACTCCAAGTTCTTCAGCTTTGGGGCTCAGACTGGCTTCCTTGCTCTTCAGCTTGCAGACAACCTATGGTGGGACCTCACCTTGTGACCATGTGAGTCAATACTTCTTAATAAACTCCCCTTTATATATACATCTATCCTATAGTTCTGTCCCTCTAGAGAACCCTCATACACATATCAATCTCCATCAAGAGATTTCTGGGCCCGGCGCAATGGCTCCCACCTGTAATCCTAGCACTTTGGGAGGCCGAGGTGGGCGGATCATGAGGTCAGGAGATCGAGATCATCCTGGCCAACATGGTGAAACCCCGTCTCTACTAAAAATACAAAAATTAGCTGGGTGTGATGGCACGCACCTATAGTCCCAAATACTTGGGAGGCAGAGGCAGGAGAATCACTTGAACTCGGGAAATGGAGGTTGCAGGGAGGCAGAGGTTGCAGTGAGCCAACATCACATCACTGCACTCCAGCCTGGTGACAGAGCTAGACTGTCTCAAAAAATAAATAAATAAATAAAAAGTATCTGGACACAAATTAAGTATATCTACATTTTTATTATTTAACACCTACTTTATTACTTCAGGGAAAACATATGTGTTCATAAAACAATATTAAGGCACAAAAGGCAGTCAAGAGAGTCTACTCGCCATCTGACTTTTTACAAGCCCATAAATAATATGCAACTTATAAAGAGAAGTCATTGGAAGGTGAGCTGACTGATCCCATATTTTAAATTGGGTTGCGCAACAATAACAGAATGAGCTTTCCCTCTCTCCCTCCCTCCCTCTCTTCCTCTCTTTCTCTCTTGATGGAGTCTTGCTCTGTCGTCCAGGCTGGAGTGCAGTGGCACAATCTCGGCTCACCACAACTGCCACCTCACGGGTTCAAGCAATTATCCTGTGTCAGCCTCCCAAGTAGCCTACAGGCACATACCACCACACCCGCCTAATTTGTTGTATTTTAGTAGAGATGGGGTTTCACCGTGTTGCCCAGGCTGGTCTCGAACTCCTGGGCTCAGGCAATCCGCCCACCTTGGCCTCCCAAAGTGCTGGAATTACAGGCGAGAGTCACTGCGCCCAGCCAGAATGAGTTTTAATTGTTCCTATATATAGTATAAGATTGTATTGATACATATATATGGGGGGATACATATATACATGCAGTTTTGACATAGAATAAGGAAGCGAAGTAATTCTTAAATTATGTTTTGTATATAATTTATTATGCAATTTGGCAATTATAAAGAAAGCCCAAAACTGCAAACAGTCCCCCTAAATACAAAAACATTAAGAAACACTAAAAGACTCCAACACTTCTACAAGGATGATGACCAGCACCATTGAATTTAGGACTGTGGCCACTTTAAATCTGAGTGAACAGAAGCAAAATGAGGAGAATCTTCAAAATAAGCACATAATTTTAATATTGCATTGAAACATTTTCTATATAAGCACTATCTAATGGAACTTTTTGTGATAATCATTCTTGAGCACCAGGCGTTTTGGCTAGTTCTTCAGAAGAAGGGGAGTTTTAAGTTCATTTTATTTAATTTAAATAGCTACATGGGGCTACAGTATTATACAATGAAAATTCAGACTATTATACAATATTCCCACAAGTTTTAGAGTAAGAACTTTTTACCTCAAAGTTACTACCCAGAACACCATACATAACACCTTGCTTGATACAATACTTGTGAAGTACAGTTGATGCTTGAACAACACAGGGGTTAGGGTTTGACCCCTAAGTAGTCACAAATCTGAGTAAAACTTTTGACTCTAGAAAACCTTAACTACTAACAGCCTACTGTTGACCGTTTAATTGACACTAAACAGTCAATTAACACAAATGTTGTATGTTACACGTATCATATACTCTATTCTTACAATAAAGTAAGTGACAGAAAAGTTATTAAGGAAATCATAAGGAAGAGAAAATATATTTACTAGTCATTAAGTAAAAGTGGATCATCAAAAACGTCTTCATCCTAAAGGTCTTCATCCTCATCGTCTTCACATTGAGGAGGAGGAGGAGAAAGAGCCTTGCTGTCTCTGGATGTCAGAGGCAGAAGTGGAGGAGATGGGAGGGGAAGCAAAAGAGGCAGGCACACCTGGTGTAACTTTATGGCAATGCATGGTAATTTCTGCCTGACATTTTTGCTTTTTTGTTTCTCTAAAAATGTTTCTGTATGGTACCAACATTTTCTCCACCATTTGCTTTAGTGTCATTGTCTCTGTCATAGAAGGATCCACGTGGTAAAAGAAGTCAAAAGGAGTCTTGAATAACCGGAACCTCTACCAGACTGTCTAATGTCAACCTGTTTTCCAGCACTGCTTCTTTTACATCTTCTTCCTCACTGTCTGTCATTGGTTAAGAAGCACTCATCTATCAAGTTATCTTCCGCTAATCCCTCCGGTGTGGTGTCTATTAACTCTGGAATCTATATTTAGAAACTTTTCACTCCATATCTTTTTTTTCCATCATATCCACAATCTCTTTCATGATTTCCTTGATTTGCCTATGAAGTCATGCACAACATCTGATACAGTTCTCTTTAGAAGGAATGAATTGTTTTGGGCCTGACGGCTTTCATTTTTTTTTCTATAACAACGATGGCATCTTCAATGGTGTAATCCTTCCAGATTTTCATGATATTCTATTTATCGGGGTTCTCTTCCATAGCGTTACAATCTTGTCCATACAGTATTATGTGAAATGAGCCTTTAAGGTCCAGAAGCCAAACTGGAATCTTTGTGTTTGGAGGCAAGTACACCACTTCAACACCTTTTGTGTTGAACTCATGGGGTTTTGGGTAGCTAGAGACATTGTTCAATATAACAATAACTTTGAAAGACAGTCCCTTTACTAGCAAAGTACTTCCTGACTTCAAGGACAAAACATCCATGTATGTAGTCCAGGAAAAGAACTCTTGTCTAGGCCTTCTTGTACAACAAAAAGGCTGGCAGTTGGTGTTTATTTTTTCCCTTCAACACTCAGAGGGTTAACAACATTATATACAGAGGCAGCCCTTACTGCATTTGCACAAAACAGTATAGCTAGCCTATCCCTTCCTGCCTCAAATACTAGTGCTTCCTTCTCTTCCTTACTACTCAATGTTCTTTATGGCACTTTTTTTTTTTTCCCCCTCCAGAATAAAGCACTTTGCATTAAAACCTTGTTCAGGCACATATACTTGCTCCTCGATAATTTTCTTAATGGCATCTAGAACTCATCTCTGCTGGTCCATAGAAGCTGCTTCTACTTTTGATATTTTTTGAAAGCCAAACCTCTTCCTTAAATGATCAAGCCATCCTTTTCTGGCATTACATTCTCTAGCTGTAGGTCCTTCACTATCCTTCTGCTTTGTCATATAATGACTTTGCTTTTTCTTAATATTAGGGTCTATAGATACACATTTCTTATAGCAATCCTGCACCCACAGAAAAGCTGCATTTTTAAGGCGAGATCAAAGTTTTTCACACAAAGTGCAAGGGTTTTGCTCCTGCTGGCGTAGCTGCAGCAACAGTGCCACAAATTTCTTTTTCAACAGTGGTTCTTACACTGGATGAATTTATCTTGAAATGGTGGGCAACTGCAGCTGCAGACCTCAATCTGCGGTACACATCAAGCAATTCAACTTTTTCCTGTAATGTCATAACGTTGCTTCTTGGGAGCACTTCTAGTGTCACTAATGACACTCTGTATGGGTCTCATGGTATTACTCAAGGTTAATGGTATCATACTAAACATCACAAAAACTATGTGAGAACCACAAGATACCACGCAATTTCCTGGAGAAAGAAACTGCTCACAGGGGGATGATAAGCATCACAGGGCATTTTAAAGTGGTGCGCGCAACAGTAACGCTCACTGGAAGAGGCTAAGAAATTATTACAGTAATACAGTATGCACTACAGTTAACTTCGCGCAGCTATGATTTAACACCGCATGTTTACATGTTTACATTTCTTTCCACTGCAAAGGGCACCATGTATAGTCTATAAGTGTGTAAGTTTTTATTAATTTTAACTTTTTATAATAGATTCATGTATATTTTATGGTAGTAAATGATAAAACAGACTATTATCTATATATATTGCATGCATTCCTGATATACCTAACTTTTTCTTATTTTCTTAAAGTATTTCCAGGCTACCTGGTGCGTCCACAAATTTTTTAAATTGCTGCAATTCTCAAAAAAAAAAAAAAAAAAATCCAGTATATTCATTGAAAAACCATCCACGTATAAGTGGGCTCATGCAGTTCAAATCTGTGTTCTTCAAGAATAAGCTGTAATCTGTTCACAAATTGTGAGAAAAGATTAATTTGAAGTTTGAAAAAAAAAAAAACCTACCTTTGCAACTGGAGTATTACATAACTGATGTGATTTTAAAAAATATCTACTTCCTTTATAAGGCATAATTTTCATTTTCTGGCAAACAAATTGTTTTTCACAGAATAATAAATCCACTCTAAAATAATATCTTAAAAATATTAGACTGCATACCAAATTTACCAGAATGACAGGACACAAAATCACCAAGAACTTTTGTAGCCTCAACTTGGAGGTTGTTGTGTTTTAAAATGCCACAAATCAATCAATAAAATTAAATTAATAAACATAAGACTGGCGGTAAGGCTATCTCATCTGTGAGCATTCCCAGCCTCACTGCGGAACCCAGCACCTCGCCAAGCACACGAGCCTCTGCACTTGGCTGAGGTCCCCGCACGGCCGGCGCCACCCCCTTACCTTTCTCGCTGACGCTCTCGCTCTCCAGCTCCACGTCCTCGCAGCTGGTGTACTCGGGCGTCGACACGCCCTCCTCCTCAGAGCTGCTCACCGACATCTGCCGCTTCTTTCCGCCCCTCTTGGACCGGTGCGGCTTGGGCGGGGACGGCCGCACCGACTCGGACTGGTCTGAGCTCAGAGAGTCGTTCCGCAGCATGGTCTCCACCTTCTCGCGCTTGGCCTTCCGCATGAGGACCGCCGAGCTGGGGTCCAGGCGGCTCTGCTTCCTGAGGGGCTCCTGGGCTTTGAGCTCCGTGGCTTCTGCGGGAACCGGCCCATGCCTGGGCGCCGGCGGGCTGTGGTTCGTTAGCTGCTTGGCGCCCGGCGCCCTGGTCTCCGCAGTCCTCTCAGCCGAATAGGCCCGCGGCGAGTCCGGCGGCGAGGCCCTGGCCGCCGCCGGCGCGCGTTTGCCGACCTTGCCCTCCGGCAGCGCCGCGCCCGCCTCGGTGCGCGGGAGCGCCACGTCGCTGTGGCGACGCTCGTGCCTCGCGCGGGACACCCGGGCGTGCATGCGCATCTGCTGCTCCTCAGGCGGCGGTTTCACCGGGTACCGAGCCAGGTTCGGGTCGCTGCGGTACCTGGTCTGATATTCCTCCTCCTTTCTTTGCTTTTCCTCATCCGCCGCTTTGCCCTCATCCCGTTTTTCCGGCGTGTCTGGGTAATCCTGTGATCGCCCTTTCTCAAGCCTTCGGCTTTCCCGCCTTTCTTTACGTTCGCGTTCTTCGACGGCCCCCTCCCCGGGCTGCGCTGAGGTCTTTGGCACGCGTTTCCGCTCGCTCTTAAGGGCTCCTTTGCCATTCTGCTCGGAAAGCCCTGGGGTCTTCTTTCTATGGTATACAAAGAAACGTCAAGGAGAGCAATTTATAAACTTATAGACATAAAAAACGTGTTTTCTTTTCATTCCAGTCTTAAATCATTTCAGTTAAAATAATTAGTTATAGGGATTTGGATCTGAAGGTGGAACTGTAAAGGTGTTGGAATTTTACAATGTGTAAGGGATCTAATGGGAACACGTACTAATTACTACCAAATAGAGTTTTCATAAGAGTGTGATGATTGTACTACATTTAGCAGCTCACTGAAGCGTCGTTGCTCTTGTTAGAAGTTTACATTGAATCAATTTACTTTTCTTGAAACGTTGATAAAACTTACCTTGCAGGGTTCATGTGAGGATTAGAGACACCATCTGTGAAGATGTTTTATGAAAGGATAGAGTGTCATGCAAATGGAAGCAGTTCTCCAGTGTCTGATTCTTTGTTCTACTAATTATACTTTTTCTCCTCTCTGCCTTTAATTTTCTGTTTCTGACTCCTTGACAGTGTACAAACTATGGCCAAGAATTCTTCAGTAATTTAAAACAAATAAACAGTGTCTCTTTCAATCTTGCTTCTCCCTGAAGTTGGCCAGCTCTTTACACCGGCCACCTCTCTTCCTGCTCCTGTACCTCCCAATTCCTCATTGCTTTCCTATGAATTTATATCATTAGTAAAATTATTCCTACCTATCAATCTTCAAATTTTAACTAAAAAGTCAGAACAAAAAGTCTCTATTCAGCCCTCGTTCTTGAAATTTTTGTAGTTTTTCACTATATGTCAAAAACAGAACTCTTTTCTTTAGAAACTTTACAGCTCCAAATTCTCTATCTTATTTAAAGATATCATCTTCCAACCAGTTCCAAACTGCATCTTCAGTATTTTTGTCTCTTCTTCTCCCACAACAATTTGTCACCAAATGCTATTAATTCTACCTTCCCCGAGATATCTCTGGTGTCCTTTCTATCCTTTCTCCAAATAGCTTAGTTACACTCATTCTCTCGTACTGCCCTCTTATATGCTGTGTAGCTCCCCTGCAACTCCTGAGTACCTTATAAAGCTTAATTCAGAAGTCACTTCCTCTTTCCTAGGGCTCTCAAAATACTATACGTATTGCCTAGCTTTGATCAAATTAGCATCCTGGTTAATCGCCTAGGTGTCTTTCTTCCCTAGGATAGTGTGTGGTCTCTTCCCTAGGATTTGTCAGAAAAGCGACCATGTATGTTCTAATCATCTTTATACCCTCTGGTTCCTGGCACAGTGTTTATCTGTAGTAAATACACAATGACTGCTGGCTTGAATAATAGCTACATTCACTGAAAGTCTACCATGTGCCAGCTTGGGAAGAACACATGTTCTCTTTTAATACCTGCCACAACCCTGCAAGTGAGTTTTTACTGACTATTGTGGCAGAGCCAGGACTAGAATCCAGACCTCTTTAACTTTGAAGTCCTTGATCTTTTACTGTATGGGCTTTGCTTGAAAAGGGGTTCAAAAGCTTTCCTTGGAGCCTCCTTTCTCCAAGTAATGGTTACACATATAAAAATAACAAGCCCAGTCTAGGTCCTAACAAAAGTCCTGGTCCCCAAACCATGAGCCTTGTGAGCCTGTCTTCCTTGTCAACACTTTTTCCCAGTGCATAGCTTCATGTTTGCCCATGAATACATTTTTGAATGAATGAATCAATCAAAGTAAATAATCTGATCATATTAGTCTCTGTTTAAATATTCAATGGTTTCCCTTTCGCCTACAATAAAAGCTATAAAATGTAACCTGTCCCTTCACTACCTCACCAGCCTTTTCTCCCCAACATTCCCTCTGCTACTTGCACTGTAGCCAGCAGCTATCCTTTAGGAAACCCTCACCTTGGGCTTGTTCCCTCAGGCCATGTGCCTGTGCAGATACCTGGAGCACCCATCCTACCCTTCTCCTGGTTAATTCCAAAGTCACTCTTTAGAGCTCAGCATAAAAGAAATGTCCTTAAAGAAGGCTTCTCTGATGTGTCCACATACTTTCTGATAGGTCAGATTCCCCCATCACATGCTCTCAGAGCACTTTTAATTAAAGGGCTAGGTTTATAAGTGAAACATGATCTAAGAGCTGTTCTGAGTTCACCGTTGGAAGTTGGTAGCTCAGCTGGGTGACTTAGTTCGTGTTTACGTCTGTGCTTGATATGAAAGAAAAGCTTTCAACAAAGGTCTCCTAAGGAGTACATTCTAGAGATAGACAACACCCCTCAGGCCTGTTGTTTTTCCATGTGGGATCTGAGAATTAGTACTTCCACATATTCCTTCCATTAATAGAAGTTAAATTCTTGAAAACGCGTTTGCTCTCCTAGCAAAATCTTGCCTTTTGCTTACAGGGTGAAAGAACTATTACCTCTCTCTAGGAGGTTCACTTCTAGACCTGGATGAAGCCTGCTTCTGTTCAGGCCCCAAGGCTTGCTGTGAGGGCTCAGCCCCTTTGCTCCTGTCTGGTGGTGCGCTGGGAGGAGCAGTGTCCTGGGAGGAGGCAGCTGCTGTGCTCAGGGGTGTCTGAGACCGCGATCGCTCTTGGAGTCGTGCTTTCTTTTCTCTTGGTACCTCAGAGCCAGCACCTGTAGCTGTATCACTCAGGGTTCCATCCTGACTTGTCTGTTGAGGGCCACTTCCAAAGAACCATGCCCCAGATTTGGTTAAGATTTCTTGTTGCTTTCGACATAAATTGCATACCCACATAACCTATTTGAAGAAGAAAGAACAATATAAATTTTTATGCCCTCTTGGAAATAATTTTTCAGTATCTTAAAATGTAAGGAAAAAAGAACAGTATTCATTTTCATATTTATCCTTGCAAATTTCTTGAGAAAATGGTCCTCCCACAAGTCATAGTCAAATATATGAATGCCTACACAGGGACTTGTCTGAGGCTAGAGAACCTCTGGGCAGCCAGAATAGAGTTTTTTCCTCAGCATTTCTAATTTGATGATTCTGTATTTCCTTTTACCATATATCTGTCATATTTTTTATAATTGACTCTGGAGTATTAGCAAAAATGTTCCAAGCAAGGTAGTTAACTGGTTAGAAAAATGTTACCAGGAAATAAAAGAAAAAAGAAAAATGTTACCCAGAACTACAGAATCAATATGTATATACAGTACTTGCAAGTATTTTTAAAAAGCCTGTCTTTTCAAAAATCACCCACAATTAAAGGCAATATTAAAAATATTCATATAGAAGAAACAAACATAAAAAAGTAGGCCCACAAAAAAGGTCAATCTGTATATTTTCTCTAGTTTCTTAGCAATAAACTAACCTTAAGCTTATTTATGCTATAAAATATAATTTTCCATGCACATATTTACTAAAGCAATAAATGTGACTCTGAGTTTATTCATATGTGACCACTCCAATGTAATGTTTCCCAAGGAGAGCTATTTGGGAACCATCATTTAGCAACATATCCACTGATAAATTATAAGATGTAGCACCACTTAAAATAAACCTATATATCCGTTCTCCATTTGATGACCTTTAAAATGAATGTAATAATGAGGACGATTGTTGTAATAAAAAATAATAATAGCAGCAATGACTAGCTGTCACGGGGCAAAGATAGGTGCTAAGAGCCCCATGAGCCATCTTTTCAAATATCCTCAGTACCTCTGTTTCTTTGTGCTGTGATTTTACATCGCTGCCTCAGTTGCATGCCTCCAAAGGCACTTCAGGTGTTTTGTGTTTGTTTGTACGTCAGGAACTACCTCCACAGGAAAAGCTAATTACCAAACTCTAGGCTTCCTTTTCACAAATACTGACTCAATCAACAAGTACTCAAAAATATTGTATCAGGATGAATAAATCGTAGATACATTAATTGAGAAGCAACAGAAAATAGTAAAAGAAGCATTGTTTAGTAGGTCAAATGAAGAAAATGAACTACTGAAAATATTCAGATAAATAGGGAAAAGCTGTAACTATAGCCATAGAATAAGATGAAGCTAAAATAAGAAAAAGACAGGAAAAAACTAATACAGTTTTTTAAAAGGAAAATACTGCAGATGAATTAAGAACTGCTTTCCAGGCAAGAAAACTCAAATGGATTATAGGAAAAATTAAGACTGAGGAGAAATAATTGCTATAAAAAATTTAAAATTCATGAAGGTTAATTGATTTATTTAGACTCCCAGTCATAAAATGAAGTGTACTAGGTTCAAAAAAGCAGTTAGGTATAACATCTACACAAAGCATAATAACCAGTGTTACAGATTTCTCATCTACCAAGATGTCAAACAAGATGAACAATTCATTGCATAAGCCTATATCAAAATAAGGGGTTTATGGAAAGCAACTTGAATTTAAGTGCCAGCCAAATAAGGGTATATTTTACAAAATCTATTACTGAGATGGTCCCTCAGAAGTCCTGATTGTTTGAACATGGACATATCAAGGATAACATTAAAAGGTGCAATACTCCAGGGCCAGGACCTTCATGAACAGTCAGTGACACTGAGTCTCTTCTGCCCAGAACCCTGAGTGGGGACAGGGGACATGTGTGCGGCAGGAAGGTTGTTGTTGTTGTTGTTGTTGTTGTTTTTGTCTCTTTAGCTGACAAGACTGTGATAAGTTTGAAATCCTGTAATTCATGAAGATTGGTATGAAATTTTGACTATTTTACATCAAATAAATATTTCTTAGACTAATAATAAGCAACTTATTACTCATCATTTAAAGTAAGTTCTTTTCAGCCAGGTGTGGTGGCTGACGCCTGCAATCCCAGCACTTTGGGAGGCTGAGGGGAGCAGATCACCTGAGGTCAAGAGTTCGAGACCAGCCAGGCCAACAACATGGTGAAATCTCGTCTCTACTAAAAATACAAAAATTAGCCGGGCGTGGTGGCACACGCCTGTAATCCCAGCTACTCAGGAGGCTTAGGCAGGAGAATCACTTGAACCCAGAAGGCAGAGATTGCAATGAGCCGAGATCCCGCCATTGTCCTCCAGCCTGGGTGATAGAGTGACACTCTATCTCAAAAGAAATAATAAGAAATAAAATAAAGTAGGTTCTTTACTACAGAAATATCAAGGTATACTTAGGATAAATATGCAGTTTTTAAAAAACCATTCAGAAAACACAAATTTACAATTACAAAGTTTCTAAAATTGAATAAAGCCAAATAAAGAAGCCCAAAGGAGCACAATAATACTGATAGAAGGGTAAAGGATACTCTTCATTTTACATCTGAATATTTTCTAGAAATCATTATCACAATCTTATTTTGATTGCTTCACATTTGTAAACGTTACAAAAAATGGGTCAATGAGAACTAACTGCCAGATTTGGGTATGTTCCAGATTTTGAATATGTGCAGAATTGCTACCAGATCGATTAAAAGAAACACAATTTATTATTATTAAGTTGAATTTTACAATTTAATTTCACTTCCTGTTTATTCAAAAGGTTACATTAGTGACTTTGTCAAAACAGCATAGGCATTTTAAATAATATTATTAAAATACTGTGTATTCATTTAAGTCTGTGATGCTTCATTAGTTTTTTTCTATTTTTAACATTTACTAAAATATTGTATAATTCCAAACTTTTCCTATGTCTTATTTCCTTGTATACCACACTTTTAAATTTGTATTTTTAAATTAACTATGAGTGTAGTCAATCCATCCTCCAAATTGAAACTAAAATTAACCATAACAATGTTAAAATATTTTTTATTAAAATATCACCTCCCAGTCTATTTGCAGTTCTAAAAATTAATCATACCACAAATTTTACAAATAAAAAATAAATTGCTCATATGAGTTATAAAGAAAAATATATAAGATTACAATAGAATATTGTCATACATTTCAGCACAGTTAATACCAAACATTGCAGACCTCTACAATACATTTTTTGAAGTCAGTATTAAGTATTATATTTGCCTGAAGCTATAGATAATACAAGAGTGCGGTAGGGAGACATTTTTAACAATTTTTTTTTTAAGAAAGAGTTTAAGACACAACTTTGTCTACAAAAAAATGCTATTTATTTAAAGCACACAAACACACCTTTTAGAAATTGCACTATGGAGGATTATACCCTGATTAAATACCCTGGGATATGTTCCAAACTAATCTAAAGTAGGCCTGTGCAATAACTGATCTTAACAATTTACAGATTTTAAGCAATCACATACAAACTTGATTCAAATACTATTGTGAAGTTACATGACTTTTGAAACACCATGCCACATATCAGAAAATATGAAGGATTGAAAATTGTATTCTGACTTTTTGCTGTAACTGCATTTTTAATTGTCTTTTCCTCTTAATTCTTAAGCAGTACACTAAACTATTTTATAAAACCCACAGGAATTTTTTACCCAGAGAAATAAAAATTGCAACACTTTCTGCTATACATATACAGAAAATTCCATAGATAAAACCACAAGTTTGGCAGAAAAACTAAAAAGGTATTCGAGTGGAAGAAATATTGAAATATTTACAGAGCTGGAGACACAGAACAAAAGAAATGTATTTCTTGATTTATTCTTGATGATATTACTAAGGTGATTCATGACGAGGTCCAGGATAATTTTTTTTTTTTTTTTTTGGGATGGAGTTTCACTCCTGTTGCCCAAGCTGCAGTGCAGTGTCATGATCTCATCTCATTGCAACCTCCACCTCCCAGGTTCAAGCGATTCTCTTGCCCCAGCCTACCGAGTAGCTGATTACAGCTGTCCACCACCACCCCGGCAAGTTTTTGTATTTTTAGTAGAGACAGGGTTTCACCATGTTGGCCAGGCTGGTCTCAAATTCCTGACCTCAGGTGATCCACCCTCCTCAGCCTCCCAAAGTGCTGGAATAACAGGTGCGAGCCACTGCACCCAACCCAGAATTCTTATATTAACACAAATGTCTTCCTTATAAGAATCCATCTGAGGTATTTAGTATTATAACATAAAGAATAAATATAAGCATGAAGGTTTAAAAAAAGACAGAGATTGTGATTCAATTTTCATTTGATATTTTTACAGATAAATGTTAAGATCGATTTTCAACTAATATAGGATGTTTTTAAAAATTATTATGCTACCATTTTGAAAAACATGAAAAAGAAGATGAGATACTCAATTGCAGTTGCTGCATTTTCTGAATACTTTTACTCATTTTCCTTACTTTCTCTATTCAATAAGTACTCACTCTAGCAGAAACTAGGGACAAAATTATCAAGGCAATATTTCAACTTTGTTGACAAAAGTAGATGAGATGGTAGAAAACAGTAGATGTCAGAATAAATGAGAATGAGTTCCTTTTGGTTCTGGTAGTGTGAATGTGTATGTGGGTGGGAATGGGTGGGGGTATGTGGGTATGTTCTCTTAGTCTTTTTTTGTTGTTATTGCTATTTCATAAATTTATTTCCCTTTGGAAGTTCATAAAATATGTGGTTTTATGAAAGACAAAAATATGATATAGAATGTTTCTTTTTAATGAGTAAATCACATCCAATACCACTGTCTTACTATTAGCATTTTAATATAATTTTCTATGCAAATTTAAAATAACTGAGATTCCACTGTAACTCTATATCCTATTTATATATTTAATATTATAGCACAAGTATTTCTACTTGTGCTATAGTGATTCTAAACTTTTCTAAAGAATTTTAATATCTACAAAATATTCTATAGAGATGGAATATCACTTACCTAGCCCTTAAACTGCTTATAACCTTTCACATTAACACTGAACTCTGCAGTGAAAAGTGTGTTGATCAAACTTTTTTTCATATTTATGGTCTTTTTTTTAGGATACATTGGAAAAAATCAAATTATTTGGTAAAATTTTAGAACATATTTAAAGCTCCTCTCCTATAATCACTGTGTGGTAATAGCTGGGGCTCTCTGTATAATTTGCAAAATAGCTTCCCAAAAGGGGTGCTAAATTGTACCCAAAAGTGACAATATCAATTCTGCACTTTAAAATCTAATGACTTAATAATGCCCCTAACCCTATACTCTTACAAATGTTTCAAATTTGAAATAATATAGTGAGATTCATTTAGATAATACAATCATAAGCCACACAGCAAAAAGGAACCTCAAGGAAGGGAGACAACAATGAATTTCTAGAAGCTGCTAAGTGTATGCATGGAAAAGAGTGGTAAGTGAAACAAAATGGAGGAAGCTGTAGCTCAAATCACAGATGGAGGAGGGCCGTAACCAAGAATGGAGCTGATCTTCTCTGCAGAACCCACGAGAAGATCTAGGTTAGATGGCAGATACTATGGCAGGAGAGAAGTGAGAAATAGAATTAAAACAGATGACTATTTGTCTTTTTTTTTTTTTAAGTTTATTTTCCATATGCAGAATGACCACTTTCTCACAAATCTGAAACAGACAGGTGTTGCTGACCTGCAAAGAGCCTTTCTTATTCTGGCAGGTAGATTTTCTCTATCCTAATGGCTGGTTCTCCAGTTGTTCACTCAAAAACACCTCCCACATATGCATACACAAACACACACCCCAATCATCCATTCTCATGCCTCGTTTTTGTTTATTCCCCTATATATGGCTAATCAAGGAACACTAAACTATTAAAATAAAAACTATAACATTGAAGAGAAAGGCTAAAATCAACATAGATAAGAATTAATGTTAGAAGAGTAAGAGATAATTCCAGGAAATACCTTAAAGAAACCTTAAAATAACCTCTACTTAGTGTTCAGATGTCAAAATTAAAAGAGCTTTTAAAATTAATGGTAAAATTATCTCAATAAAAGAAGGATTTAATGTTGCGGGAAGTCAGGGACCCCTAACGGAGGGACCAGCTGAAGCCACGGCAGAAGAACATAAACTGTGAAGATTTCATGGACATTTATTAGTTCCCCAAATTAATACTTTCATAATTTCTTATGCCTGTCTTTAGTGCAATCTCTGAACATAAATTGTGAAGATTTCATGGACACTTATCACTTCCCCAATCAATACCCCTGTGATTTCCTATGCCTGTCTTTACTTTAATCTCTTAATGCTGTCATCTTCTTCGTAAACTGAGGAGGATGTGTGTCACCTCAGGACCCTGTGATGATTGCATCAACTGCACAAATTGTTTGTAGAGCATGTGTGTTTGAACAATATGAAATCTAGGCATCTTGAAAAAAGAACAGGAAACAGCAATGTTCAGGGAACACCAGAGATAAGACTTCTGGCCGCCAGTGAGACGGACAGAACAGAGCCATACTTCTCCTCTTTCAAAAGCAAATAGGAGAAATATCGCTGAATTCTTTTTCTCAGCAAGGAACATTCCTGAGAAAGAGAATGCACCCTGAGGGTAGGTTTATAGACGGCCCCCTTAAGGCGTGCCATCTTTTATGGTCGAAGCCAAACGGATGAAATAAGCCCCGGTCTCCTATAGCACTCCCAGGCTTATTAGGAGGAGGACAATTCCCACCTAATAAATTTTGGTCAGACAGGTTGTCTGCTCTCAAACCCTGTTTCCTGATAAGATGTTATCAATGACAATGCATGCCTGAAACTTCATTAGCAATTTTAATTTCTCCCCATCCTGTGGTCCTATGATCTCACCCTGCCTCCACTTGCTTTGTGATATTTTATTACCTTGTGAAGTATGTGATCTCTGTGACCCACACCCTATTCATGCACTCCCTCCCCTTTTGAAAATCGCTAATAAAAACTTGCTGGTTTTACGGCTCAGGAAACATCACGGATCCTGCTGACACGTGATGTCTACCCCGGACCCCCAGCTTTAAATTTCTCTCTCTTGTACTCTTTCCCTTTATTTCTCAAACCAGCCAAGACACCTAGGAAATAGAAAAGAACCCACGTAACCATCGGCAGTGGGTTCTCCCAATAATTTAAAAGAAAGGACGTATGAAAAACCAAGAGATAAAACACATGAGATAAAATGTTAGAGAGATAAAACATGAAATAAAAAACATGAGATAAAATAAGAGTTCTAGAAAAAAAAGAACAAAATATGGAGGGGAATAAAGTTGCAAAAATAATAGAAGACAAATTCCCAGAATGGACAAGTCATTGCATATTAAGACAATGAATGGAAAAAGAAACTACCAAGATAAAAATCATTATGAAATTTCCACATAACAAAGCTAAAGAAAATATACTAAAAGTTTCCAGAAAGCAAGGGCTGGGTCCTAGAGAAAGGAATAGGAAATAGAATGGTATCAGAATTCCCATCAGCAATACTGGATGTTTGAAGACAAGGGAGAAATACTATCAATAGTCTTTGGGAAAATGATAGGGGTCCTGAAATTTTATATATAGGTAAACCATCAAGTATAAGGCAGTTTAAGAAATTATCAGAATTTGGAAGAACTTGGAAAATTTACCACTCACATATCCTTGTTAGCAAAACAAAGTCTACCAAGAAAGAGGAAATCCAGGAAGCAAATGGTTTTCACAGAAGAGCAAGTGTTAAGGGACGTCCCAGGATGAAGAGCCCTCTTTGAAACCCTAGAGAGAAATTTCGAGCAGGAGAATGGACTCTAGAATGAGGATTCTGGGAGCAAAAATTAAATAAACCAGAAGACAACAGCAACAACACAAAAGGCAAATTGATCAAATGCATAGTGCGATTTTGAACACAAAACAAATGAAACAAAAACTTCATAGGATAAAGGAATTAGCTAAAGGGAGGACTCATTTGTATTTGAAGCTAAGAACATTTCCCATCAAGTAGGAAAGTGGTCATGATATCCGACCCATAAAATAAGAAGCATAATCTGAATTCGCTGCTTGGCTCTATGGTTAATAATAATTGTGTTAAGCTGCAGAAGTTAACCATAGAAGAAACAAAATAGAGATTCTGGGTGGAAGGACAGAGGAGTGTCCAAATGACATCTCTGTGCTTCGGTATCTTCCTTTATTTTTATATGTCATTGCAATACTATATGAGCTGTGAAGAGTTGATTAGTCCAAATATAAATGCTTAATAGTGCCTTGTCGCTCATGAATAGAAAAAGTTCGGGAAGAATAGTCAAAAGACTTTTGCTCTTTATTATAAGCCATCTATTTCATCTTTTATCCACATATACACAGTTACATAGTTATATGTAGTATTACATATACACTTATCTTTTAACATATTCATAATATGATAAAAAATATATTTTTTGGATCATTTACCATTTATTGATTACTTTATCATTTTTTATTCATTTAAGTTGTACCATTAAGGTAAACATTTTTTTAGAATATTTTCCATGTTTGTTAGCATGTAAACTAATCAGGTTTTTGTGTATTTATCAATTAAATTCATAGGATTTCTTACCATTTTTAATTGATTTATTAACTCCTTGGTACAGTTTTTTTTTTTTTTAATTTTGTTACTTGCCATATTGGTTACTTTCTGTTATCATAAAGATGATTTTCATTTTATATCATCTATTATTCTCTTCCTTTGCAATCCTTCTGTTGTACTTTAGCTCAGAAAGTGCTTTCATAAATATTCACTTTTATTTTCATTGACTATTTATATGGTTGAACATTTTACATTGTCTTTCTTGATCTCTCAGAATCTATTTTGAGGTATAACAAGAGTTAGGGAACTACACTGATTTCTTTTCATAGATAACCGTCTCAACATGTTTACTGAAGGATACTTCATTTCACTATTAACCTGCAAAGAACAGTGATCTCTAGAGTTAAACTGCCTAGGTTCTCATCTCAGGTCCATCTGTCAATCCACTTACTTGCAATTTGCTCAAGCCAACTTTCATATCCTCCCAAAGATTCATTGTCATCATCTCTAGACAGGGGGTAATAATAGTTTTTATCTCACTGAGTTATTTTGAGAATTAAATGAGATAATACATCTAAATTGCTTAGCATAGTTCCTGAAATATAGTAAGCAAGCATTATCAGCATTATAATGGTTATTTTATCATTATCAAAAAGGTTCGGGGCGACTACCAGATTCATACAATATCTTACTGAAAATTATTTCTTCCCATGGAGGGGTGTGTGTGTATATATATACACACATGTATGTATTACATATATATATTTATTGTATATATTATATATGTATGTATATGTATTATATATAAATATATGTATTATATATATAAATTCAATAATATGAATTACATTATTTAAAGTCTCTACATTTTAAAGTTGATTTTACACACTATCTAATGGTCTGTCACTCACTTCTCTTGTTTCTGTAAATGACTAAAATTTTTATGACGTTGATTCTGTGTAGGTAATGGCAGGTAAAAGGCAGCAATGAATACTGAATCATGGTTAAGGAGCAGCCCTTGGAAGTAGAATATATGGGCCTGAATCCTTATTTGCTGACATTCTCATTATCCCACCTAGGACAGATTATATCATCTCTCTGTGCTTCAGTATTGTCATTTATAAAGCAGGGAGAATAATAATAATGGTTTCATAGACTCTATGTTAGGACTGAGTTATACAAAACCATGTTTGACACATAGTAAATATTCAATAATATTTTTATTAGCATCATACAACATTTATTGCTGATGTGTCTTCAAACTGCAGGTAAATAAATATTATTTTATTTTGCAATATAAAGTGCTACACTCAGTACATATTTTTGATTTCAACAAATATTTTAGGTGCCTGTTATGTGTTAGGCATTGTTTTAGGTGCTAGGGATGCAGCACTGAAAAAAATAGACAAAAATTCTCCTCAAGGAGTTTATGTTCTAGTGAAAAAAGACAGACAGAAACAAAACATAATGGTAGGCCGGGCGCTGTGGCTCATCCCAGCACTTTGGGAGGCTGAGGTGGGTGGACCATGAGGTCAGGAGTTCGAGACCAGCCTGGCCAACATAGTGAAACCCTATCTCTACTAAAAATACAAAAAATTAGCCAGGCGTGGTGGTGGGCACCTGTAATCCCAGCTACTCAGGAGGCTAAGGCTGGATCATTGCTTGAACCTGGGAGGTGGAGGTTGCAGTGAGCCAAGATCACACCACTGCATGCCAGCCTGGGCAACAGTGTAAGACTCTGACTCAAAAAAAGACCCAAAAAACCATGAAAAACCCATAATGGTAAACATATGTGGTATTATAGATGGTGATAAGTACTGAGGAATAAATGCAAAAGAAAAAGGCATTGGGCACTCCGAGTGGTGGTAGAATACAATATAAAATTGGCTAGTCAAAGAAAACTTCACTGAGAAAGTGATACTTGAGTAAGAGTAAGCTATGCAGGTATCTGGAGGAAAGCATCTCAGGCTGTAAAAGCAACAAATAAAAAGGACTTTGTGGAGCTTATACCTGGTGGTTTCAAAGCACAGGTGGAGCCGAGTAAGTGAAGGTTCAGGTCGTATAAGATGTGTTCAGTAGAGTAAGGAGTCAGACCCAGTAGGTCTTTGTGGACAATAGCAATGACTTTGACTTTTATGATGAGTAATGAGGAGCCATTGGAAGATTCTGAGCAGAGAAGTCATATCATATATCTTTTGTTTTTGAGACAGGGTCTCACTCTGTCACATAGGCTGGAGTGCAGTGGCACCATCACAGCTCACTGCAGTCTCAACCTCCTTGGCTTAGGTGATCCACCCGCCTCTGCCTCCCAAGTAGCTGAGACTACAGGCAGGCACCACCATGCTCAGCTAATTTTTGTGGTTTTTTTGTTTGTTTGTTTGTTTGTTTGTTTGTTTGTGTTTTTTGGTAGAGACAGGCTTTCGCCATGTTGCCCAGGCTGGTCTTGAACTCCTGAGCTCAAGCAATCTGCCCGCCTTGGCCTCCGAAAGTGCTGCAATTAGAGGCATGTGCCACCATGCCCAGATATAACTTGGCTTTTAATAGGATCTCTTTGGTTGTTGATTGAGAATAAAATATAGGGAATCAATTATGGAATATTTGTGGCTTGAATTCTATTACTGCAATTTTTGCTCTCCTTTAGCTCATCTTTACCAGATGTGTTCTCTCATTCCTTTAGTTTATCTTTTTGTGTTACTTTGTTGGAGGTGTTACCTCTGATACACAAGGCTGAAATGTATTTTGGATCCAACTGATAATTTTTGTGTTATGATAGCACCTGAATATGCAGCAATTCCTACTTCCCTGTCTTATCTCAGGTCCTCCATTCATCAAAAGTAAATGCATAGACTCATGCACTGAATTTCATTTTCTGCTGATTGAGGACCTCGCTTATCATTGACTCCTTTATTTTCCTTAGTCTTCAATCTCATCTTCTCTACTACTCCTTTCCTCTTGGCATATAACCACAAAAGTACACAAAATAATCAAGACTTTTCTTCCAGTAATAACAAATTGAGCCTCCTCTTTCTTGTCACTTTTTTCATTATCCTCCTTAAAACTAAGCCACTTGTTAAAGTAACCTAAACTCATAGCCTCTCAACTTTCTCACACCTCATTTAATCCCACCATCTTGAAATCTGACTCATCCCTACAATTACACTTTTCCTCCAAGGACATTAGTGATCCCTTCCATAGTGCCAATTCTACTTAGCGCAACTTTTTAACTCTCCTCTTAATAAGCTCTTTGAGTATTTGTAATTCCTAACCACCCCTCATTTTTAGTTTCTAAAATTCAGTGACAATTTTCTTTTCTGGTCTTCTTCCTATTTGTGTCACCTCATATTCCTGGCTAAAATCTTCCTTCTTTACTCTTTTATTAAATGTTGATGTTACACAGGACTCAATTCTTGCTCTTCTACATTTGTTACTTAAATAGGCTTCATGAAAGATGTGAAGTTTTCCAAACATTTTGATTTCAAGCCCTGTGAAAAAATATTTTTGAGAAGGCTTATACAATAAATATTTGTGTAATGCATTCTGCATGCATGCCTATTAGAATAACACTGCATTTGCATTATAAAACATGCAGAAGTAGAAATTAAAATAAGATAAAAATATCAATAGTATATCAATTTTATTTTGTACCCAAAAAGAATAGCTTGCACTATAAACTGCTGATTCTAAAATCATAATTTCTAGCTCAGACACCTTTACAAATATCCAAATCCATTTATCTTCTTATTTACTATATATGGCCACTTAAATGTTACACAGGAGCCTCAAACTTAAAATATACAAAACAGAAATGATTATGCTTCTCAAAAACTTTCTTGTCCAGTACTTCTTGTTTTAGTTAACAGTACCACCATCTGCAGAGTAACTCGATATGTTGATCAAAAATTGATCTTAGCCTACTGTTGTTACAGTAGACAGACATGAGCAGGGCAGGAGAGGGCTCCCCGCCACCACCAGGAATGTCAGGCGACTATCAGATGATGGTCGGGCAAAGTTGTTAATTGTCTCTCTAAAATAATAATTGATCTCAGCCGGCAGCAGGAAAAGGCAGTCTCCCAATTAAAAAAAAAAAAAAACCCTGAAACTAGTGATCAGCAGCTTCCCAGTAAGATCTCAGGAGTTCGGTGAGTGGGCTCAAGCACGTGCACTGTGAGACAAAATGACAGAGTTTAACTGGTATATGACCTTCCTCTAGGAATGCTAGACTGGTAAAGGAAGAAAAACTCAAGTGAGCATTGCATATAATTCCAGTAAACACACTGTGCATGCTCCCCTCCCAAGTGTTAGCATGCCACTGCACATGTGGACAGCTCACCCCAAACAAATAATCAGGAAAGAAGGGACGCAAGACCTTAGAAGTATGCCAACATATAAAACCCCAGTCCAAACGTCAAACCGTGCATTCGATCTCACAAGTCACTTTCTTGATCCTCTTCCAAGTATACTTTCCTTTCATTTCTGCTCCAACGCTTTTAAATAAACTTTCACTCTTGCTATAAAACTTGCCTTAGTCTCTTCATCTGCCTTATGCCTTTCACTCAAATTCTTTCATCTAAGAAGGCAAGAATTGAGGTTGCTGCACACTCATAAGGATTTGCCACTGCTAACACCCTCTCCCCATTCCTTCATCAAATCTTCTTAATTCTGATTCTGGAGCATAATGACTCAAATTTATTCCCTCATGTCTATCCCCATTGTACTGCCTTATTTGGGCCATCATCTCTAACAGCAAGTATTGCCATAACTAATATCCTAATTGATGTTTTTGCCTTTTTTATTGCTCCTGCAATAAATTATCCATACCATTTCCAGATCTTTCAAAATTTTAAATTGCCAAAAATCACATAAAGAGGAAAATAATAAATATTAGAGTGAAAATAAATGAAATATAAACTGAAAACCAATAAAACCTAGAGAAAATCAATGTACCCAGAAATTTGCTTGCTAAAGGGATTAATAAAATTGATAAACATCCCACAGCACTGGTCAAGAAAAATAACAGAAAATATGATTACCCAAAGAAAGGACAGCACTACAGAGCCTAGAATTATTAAAAATACAAATAAGAGAATATTATGAACAACTGTATGTCAATAAATTCAGTAACATGAATAGAAAAATTTCTCAAAAACTCGAACTACAACAACTGACACAAAAAAGAAATAGAAAACCTGAATAGTCCTTTAGCTATTAAAGAAGTTGAGTTAATAATTGAAAGCCAATTTATAATGAAAATGCCAGAACAAAATATCTTCACTGGCAAATTCCTTAAAACCTATTTAAAGAGCAAATGATATCAATCTTACATGAAGTTTAATATTTAAAAAGAGTGAGGAGAACCATGCTCACTTCTGAACTCACTGTATCAGATCAGCTTAGCCTTAATACTAAAGTCCTGACACAACAAACTTTTGAAAATGATTAAAAATTAAAAACCAATGTCTCTCAAACAGGGAAGCAAAAACATTTAAGAAAAAAATTATCAAACCTAATACAGTACTATATAACCACATAAAAACATTATTACGAAGTGAGATTTATCCTAGCAATGCAAAATATATATATATACACATATATGCAAAATAAATATATATTTTATATTATAAAATATATGTGTATGTGTGTATAAATACATATTTAAGAAAAAGTATTTGACAAAATCCAACACTTTTAATGAGAAAAATGCTCAGCAAACTGACATAAAAAAGATTTCAGAATAATTCCTCAGTATGATAAAGTACTCATCAAAAAACATACCACTAACAGTACATGCAAGGATAGAAGGCAAATGTTCTCTACTAAAGATCAGGAACAAGGCAAATATATATACTTTTTAAACCTCTATACACCATTGTAATAGAGATCATAATAAATATAATCAATCAATAAAAATAAGATTAAAAATGAAAAAGTAAATCTATCTTGCAGAAGTTATGATAGTATATGTAGAAAATCCTAAAAAAATCTACAAAACACTATTGAGACTAATAAATTAGTTTAGGGCCAGGCACGGTGGCTCATGCCTGTAATCCCAGCATTTTGGGAGGCTGAGGTGGGCAGATCACTTGAGACCATACTGGCTAACACAGTGAAGCCTCGTAAAAATACAGGAAAGAATAAACAGCAACAGTTGGTAAATATAAATGAATACTGATGATAAACAAGCATAATTTAAAATAGTTGTCAGAATAAATCACACAATAATAACATAAAAGATTTGTGGGGATAAACTATATTAATGTGGAATGAGGTTCTTATATTGTGGTAAATATGTTAGTATATACAAAGCATTAATAACATAAGATTTTATGAATATCAAAATAATAGCAAAAGAGTGTATTACTGGCAAGATAATGAAAAGATGGAATGCTAATATAACTAATCCAAAAGAAGGTAATAAAATGGGAAATGAGAAATATAAAGGAAGATGTCAAATTTCAATACAAATACAGTGCCACCTACAGTATGTAAGAAAATTAAATCTTCCCATTCAAACAATCATCACAATGGACTTTGTACACAACCTAAGCCAGTGATTTGCTAATTAGAAGAAAAACTACTATAGCTTAAGGATTCAGAAAGATAGACTAAAAGAAATACTATACAAACACTAAATAGAAGAAAGCTAGTATGGTTATAATAACGATAACATAGCCATCACACAAAGTAGACTTGATGCAGTAAACCTTACTAGAGATGAAAAGGAGCATTTAATTATGATGAAAAATTACTTCACTGAAAAGACACACAACTCTAATTTCATATGCAGTAACAACATAGTCTCAACCTATATAAACTTAAATTAAAAAATAGGCAAATCACAAATATAGTGGGAGACAAACACATCTGTGACAGAACATAAAGAATAAAAACAGCAAGGATATAGAAGAGTTGGAAAAATTTGATCTCACTGACACATATAAAAAGAGCTGTGCTTGTTAACTACAGAATAAGAAGTGTAAATATGTTGTTCTACAAATGCTCTATATATTTGATGCAGTCTGCCCCCCAGACACCTGACACATAAATCCCAAAAAGGTTTTCGAGAATTGTATAAAGAGGATCTAAAATTATCATGAACATTCTGAAGACAAAGAAGAACCAAAACAATCTTGAAAGAGAAAAATTTAAGAGACTTATACTGTTTTTTATTCCAGCATTCCAAAGTACAGACAGATTGCTTTTTTAAGTATCAGTGCTACTAGACCAATCACAGTTATTTCTATATTATTTAGGTAGATGACTATTATCTGCTCTAAAAGAAATTAATATAAGATACCTATACATGATTACATGTTGGATTATCTGGTAGTCTTATATTCATGTACTTTAACTCTTTCCGTAAATGTCAATTAATAAAATGTTTAACTACATGTGGATAAATGCTTTTGCATTTGTAAGAATTTTCTAATTAATCCATTTGCATTTTTTCTAAGCTTTATTGAACTGTAATTGACAAATAAAATTATATATATTTGAGACATGCAAACATTGTACATAAACATTGTAAAATGATTACCACAATCAAGGTAATCAACATACCCATTACCTCAAGTAGTAGTGGTTATCTTTTCTCTGCCTGTGTGGGGAGGTAGAACACTTAAGATCTATTCTCTTATCAGATTTCAAGTATACAATACACTATTATTCAGTACAGTCAACATGCTGTATTTTAGGCAGCCAGACCTATTGATCATAACTCAAAGATAGTACCCTTTTACTTACTTCTCTCCATTTCCTTCATCCCCCCAGGCCCTGCCTAGCAATCATTCTTCTGGTTTCTATGAGTTCAACTTATTCAGATTCCATATACAAGTGATAAGTAGTATTTTTCTTTCTGTGCCTAGCTTATTTCACTCAACATGATATCCTCCAGGTTCATCCAGGTTGTCACAAATAATAGGAATTCCTTCTTTTTTAAGGCCGAATAATATTACATTGTATGTTTTTATCATATTTTCTTCATTCATCTGTGAATGCACATTTAGGTTGTTGCCACTTCTTGGTTATTGTGAATAACCCCACAATGAACATGGAAGTGCAGATATCTCTTCAAAATATTGATCTCATTTGCTCTTGATGTATACCCAGAAGTGGGATAGCTGGATCATATAGTAGTTCTATTTATAATTTTCTGAGGGAACTCCATACTGTTTTCCATAGTGGCTATGTCAATTTATATTCCTACCAACAGTGTATAAGGGTTACTTTTTCTCCATCCTCACCAATACTTGTTATCTTCTAACATTTTGATAATAGGTGTGAGGTGATATCTCATGGTGGTTGTAGTTTGCATTTCCCTGATGATTAGTGATGTTGAGCCCCTACTGATATACCTGTGGGGCAGTGATATGGTTTGGCTCTGTGTCCCCACCCAAATCTCATCTTGAGTTGTAACTCCCATAATTCCCACATGTCATGGGAGGAACCTGGTGGGAGGTGATTGAATTATGGGGGCAGATCTATCCTGAGCTGTTCTCGTGATAGTGAATGAGCCTCACTAGATCTGATGGTTTTAAAAAATGGGAGTTTGCCTGCACAAGCACCCTCTTTGCCTGCTGCCATCCATGTAAGACATGATTTGCTGCTCCTTGCCTTCCACCATGATTGTGGGGCTTCCCCAGCCACATGGAACTGTAAGTCCAATTAAACCTCCTTCTTTTGTAAATTGCACAGTCTTGGGTATGTTTTTATCAGCAGCGTGAAAATGGACTAATAGAGTAAATTGGTACCGAGAATGGGGTGTTGCTGAAAAGATACCTGAAAATGTGGAAGCAACTTTGGAACTGGGTAACAGGCAGAGGTTGGAACAGTTTGGAGGGCTCAGAGAGATGACTTAGGGTATCTGGGGGAAGAAATTTCTAAGCAGCAAAGCATTCCAGAGGTAACTTGGGTGCTATTAAAGTTATGTTCAATTTTATAAGGGAAGCAGAGCATAGAAGTCTGAAAAATGTGCAGCCTGACAATGTGATAGAAAAGGATTAATCCCCAAGACAATGAGAAAAATGTCTCCAGGGCATGTTAGAGGCCTTCACAGCATCCCCTCCCACCACAGGCCTGGAGGCCTAGGAGAAAATGGTTTCCTGGCGAACCAGCTCTCTAAGCAAGATGCTTATTTTTAATGTCAGCAGCAAGATTCTTGGGGCGCCCATGAGAGGGTTAAGGGGTGTCAACATGAGAGCAGTTCATTGTCAGGCTTCCTGATAGAATCCATGGAGTGGTAAGTAGAGCCCACAGCCTCTCTTCCTGCTCCCAGACTCTCTCAACCATTCGGCTATGATGATTACCTCAGTAATCTGGGTGAGGCAAGAAAGAAGTATGTCTCTAGGGCAGCATCCTGCACAGCAGAAGGACTCAGGAGTTCAAGCACTATGTTCTCATTTTTCCCCATGGGATACATAGTGGGCTAAAAGTCTCTCTTAGAACTGAGCTGTGCCACCTTGAGGAAAGTGGGATACAAGAAGTGAAACTGTTCTTCTTATCCTCTTTGATGTTTCTATTCTTAAATTTCTTGCTTTGATGATGTGCTGGAACTTCAGTGAACTCCTAGATTCTCACAAATGTACTCTTATCTGTGGGTAGTTGTCAAAGTTGAAACTTGCACAGGGGCATGATGATAGAAAGAGTCTAGTCTCTCATCTTGCTGAAATTACTCATTCAATTCAACAGGTTGTTCTCATTTGTTAACTTCTCATATTATGTTTTGACACATTTTTGCCTTTACATTAGTCTTTAGATTTTTTGCTATTTTGGTCATTATTTTAATCTCTAATAAACTGCAATTCCTTGACAGGTGAATCTTTTTCCTTTTGTTTTATCAAACATCATATGTCCTAGGCATAACTAATGCCATGTATTTTATAATTATACAATCAATACATCCATGTATCAGTCAGTTGTCTGCAAGAATAGGAACATAGTCCTTCATAGAAGGAGCCAAAAAACTCAAGCAAAAGATAAAATGGAAAGATTTTGCTGTCTGTAAAACACATAACTTTTTCCACAAGTAATTATTCTCCTAGCATGCAAATTTGTAGCTATTTCATATACAGCTATTCCATATATCCTGTCTGTGTGTGTGCGTGCTTGTGTGTTTTTTTTCTCTTTCCAGGAATCAAGCACTCTGCTAAGCAGAGACATTATGAAGTAGTATAATTATTTGCATATTCAAGATAATAATTATGTTCCTTCATTAGGTAAGAGTTATGTTCTCAATAGTATCTCCTTCTGCATTTTTATACCTAGTTAGCAGGCAAAGATGTTCTATTTTTTCATGCCTTATACATTTCAATGTTTTGTACACTTTTTAGCATTTTAAACTATAAAAAGAGTTTAGCATTACAACCACCTATACAAAGAAACAAATAAATGCAGCTGTTTGTTATACTCATCAGATTTTTCAAAATATTTAAGAAGATACCAGTATGAACGGGCAGACCCAATCAAATTAGGTCTTCTTCCATAGCCCCTCCTCCAAATGTTTTCTAAAGTTCCTCTGGAATATTCTCCCTTGGTGCAGTAAGAACACAAATTTTGTTTCACTGCAAGTATACTGGGGGTAGTTTTATCTGATTATTATATAATGCAGTAATGTCCATTTTTATTTCATTGCATAATTTCTTGTAAAAAAAATCTATAGATTATTTACTTCAGTATTTTTAGAGCTAATAGAGATTAGAACATGGCCATGTAAACATTTTACTTATTTTATACTAGAAAATGATATATTATTGTGGTTCTTACAAACTTAGAGATTTTTAAAAGTCTTAGGCTTGTTTAAGGTTTAAAATATTTGACCAAAATAGAAAGTAGTTCTTTCAAATGTCAAGGGTTTGCTCTATACTGAAAAAACAAAAAATCTCCTTACTGGTTGCTTTAGAAATTCCTGATTCAGGTCTAGAATTTAAAGATGAAAAAAATCAACTAGTCCAACTCCCTTATTTTGAATATAACTGAATTGATTCAGAAGTGTCATAAATTGTCCATGGTCTCACATGCAATTCGTTATGAGGTTTATTGGAGGACATAAGGGGAATATATAATATATTCTTTCCTCCTAATGTAAGGTTTCACTTGTGCCAGAATCTCCTGAAGTGCTGTGATAATATCAAACACATGCAAGCACATATTTACAAGCACATGCATATACATTGTAGATATACACTGCACAAGAACACTGGAAAAATCTGTAGTATAAATCCAAAGTTGGTGATACAGTTGGAGAACAGAACCATAAAAAATGCCTTAAAGATGTCAGAAAAGCAGGCAGATGATTTCACAAAGAGCTGCATAGCATAGTGGCTAAGAGTCACCTCTGTCACTTAACCAGTCTGTGATCCTAGACAAGCTACCCAACTGTTCTCTGCTTCAGTTTTCTTGTCTGTACAATAGGCATAGTGATAGTACCTCTCCCATAGGGGTGTTGTAAGAGTTAAATTAGCATTTGTGAAGTGCTTGGAATAATGCGTAGCACATAGTAAGTGCTATAAAAATGTTGGTTAAGAAAATGAAATATGGCATTTAAAAATGAGTATTTTGCATCCAACCCATGTGACATAGTTTGGATGTTTGTTCCCTCCAAATCTCATAGTGATATGTAATCCCTAATACTTGAGGTGGGATCGTGGGGGAGAATCCCTCAGTAATGCCTTGGTGCCATTCTCATGGTAATCAGTGAGTCCTCCTTATGAGTTCATGGGACAGCTCTTTTAAAAGAGGGTGGCACCTCTCCCATCTGTCTTTGTTCCCAATCTGGCCACGTGCTACACTGGCTCCTCCTTTGCCTTCTACCATGTTTGGAATTTCCTGAGGCCCTCACCAGAAGTGGATACTGATCACACTTCCTGTACATCCTGCAGAACTGTAAGCCAATTAAACTTCTTTTCCTTACAAATGACCTAGCCTCGGGTATTTCATTATAGCAACACAAAAACTAACACACCATGCTATCCTTTCTTAAAGTAAAATGTCCTGCCCTATATGCAATGACATATTTCAGGAAAAGACAGAGAGAGAGACAGATAGAGACAGATATATGATACTCCTTTTTTTGGTTAAGAAGAACAAAGAATTAGTGATAAGAGCTCCTACTGTATTGGCAAGGATTAGCATCTGATATGAGGAAGAACTTATTGACAATACAAGATGCCAAATACAGCTCAGAAAATAAGGACTGCAAGTTTTTCTTCCCTATCAGAGTATTTTTAGTTCACTAATATGAGTAGGCTGTAATGAGGAAGCTATAGAAAAATCAGAAAACCTCTCAGTATTTCTTCTTTATAATTTTAAGACTCAGATATCACATCTTTAGACTTTAATCCTGATTCAGCTGGTTACAGTTTCCATTAAAATAGAATATATGTCTTTCCAACTTTTGTTAATTGCTTTCAGAAACCCTAACCAAAAATGATTTCAAATGCATTTTTGACTGTCGCCATGATCCATCTAAACCAAATATAACAATAATTCTGTCTGCAATTATTACATTCCTCAAGGTTAAAAAGCAGAAAAAGACATCAAATTGCAACAATATAATCTGGAAACTGTGGCCCTTCACCTTAGAGCAGATGTCCTTAATTTGAGGAAAAGAGCATGAGGGGAACCCTGAAAGGTGGAATGGAAAGGAAAACAAAAAGTCAGACTTAGGGGAATGAGACATGTGAATAGTAATGAGCAAACAAAAGGAACAGGCAATTACTATTGCATATTCATTTGTTTCAGTTCCTACAAAACTAGTTTGTGACATTAGATCACATGTAAGGTGACACATTTCTGGCTATACTAGCTTGAGAGATTTCTGCACAATAACCTGTATCTATGATTATTGAGGACAATGGGGTCAAATATTCTTGAATATTTTTCCTCACAAATATGAGAAAAAGTCTTCACAACCCATATTTCAATGTCTTCAATATCGCATGTCCTGATAATAGTGGCAGGAGGCAGACAAATCCTAAACAGATAGGGGTGGGTCCCTGGTGAAACCCCACCTTCAAGCCAAAAGACAGTTTAAAGTCTGAAAGCCAAAATACAAGTGAAATCCACAGACCAAATTGAGAACCTCTCTTCCCATTTGGTGCTTTCTTCCAATTGATCCTCACCCTTCACATATTTTACATATACCTACCCTTCCATAACTGGTTTTTTTACACTGTCATGCCCACTTTTGACTGGCCTTTTTTTAGCCTTTTTTTTTGCATACTCACAAACCAATCAGCATGCCCTCCCCATTCTGAGTCCATAAAAGCCCCAGGCCCAGCCACACTGAGAGAAACCACCCGACTTTAGATGGGGGACCACCCTCACATCCCCTCTCTGCTGAAAGCTGTTCTGTCATGAAATAAAATTCCTCTCCACCCTCCTCACCTTTCGATTGTCAGTGTAACCTCATTCTTCTTGCATGTAGAAAAAGAATTTGGGAACCACTGACCATGAGTATGAGCTGTAAAACAGGCAGGCTAGGGCATGCTCAGCCACAGGCTGAGAACGGACCCCTGGTGAGCACAGAATCCAGGCTGGTTGTGCAAGGCAGGTGTGGCCCAGTGGGCCGAGTGAATGAGACACATCCTGCAGCAGCCCTAGGGCCAAGCAAGGCTTGAACAAGGATGTCACTGGCTGTGGAAGCCCCCAACTTCCAAACTGAATAAGAAAAATCCTGCATCATTCCTAGGGGCTCATCCAGGATTGTCAGAGGGTGAGTGAATGTGGGCATACGATTCTTCACTTTTTTCCCAAGACTTTTTGTCCTCAGACTTTTTTCTGAAGGCAGATAAGCACTGTACCTCCAATTAGGCTGTTAAAAGTGAATGGCATGGCTAGAGAAGACAGGATGAGGGCATGGCCCTGCCACCACCTCTCACCCCCATCACTCTCAGGCATAAGGAATCTACCCTAAGACATTTTGTCATTCACAAACAATTGTTGTCTTGTTTTAACCCCCTTCTAAAGATGATTTATAATCAGCTATAGGACTTTGACAAGTCATAAAGTGCAGGTTTCTGATAACTATAGATATTGTGACATTAGAATAGAGGAAAAATGTTCAGGACTCATGAATGTCATGCAGAACAAGAATTAACTGAATGAACTAAACTAATAAAGGACTGAAGCAATCATTTTTTATTTTTTGCTTAAAATGTTGCTGATCCTTTGTTCTTCAGAGTCCAGAAAATTTCTATTTTGAGCTATTTACAGCTTTTAACAATTGAGTAAGCTATACTTCTGTGAACAAAATTTCCAGCATATTTGTTTCTCTCTGCCTGGTTTCTCCACAATTTGGAAACGATTCGTGAGTATTCTTAACTTATGACAATACAGCTATTTGCATAAGCTCAGTAAGAATCTGTTTTCTCTTGCAACAGGATGCAATTGGAGAAACTGTTTTTTGTTTGTTGTTGTTTGTTTGTTTTTGCCAAGGCTTTGACTGGAAAGGTGTGCTCCCCTTTAAGGAATCAAGCTTAACTTGCAGAGCCAATGGAAGTCCCTTGGGAAAACTGGTCTGGCCTCATAACTTGCCTACACAGTTTTTATACCCAGTTCCTAACCTGTTGTCAGTAAAGAATGTAACTTCCTTTTTTTGTTTGTTTGTTTGGTTTTTTGTTTGTTTGTTTGTTTTGAGATGGAGTCTCACTCTTTTACCAGGCTGGAATGCAGTGGCGTGATCTGGGCTCACTGCAACCTCTGCTTCCCAGGTTCAAATCATTCTCCTGCCTCAGCCTCCCGAGTAGCTGGGACTACAGGCACGTGCCACCATGCCCAGCTAATTTTCGTATTTTTAGTAAAGACAGGGTTTCACCATGCTGGCCAGGATGGACTGGATCTGTTGGCCTTGTGATCCGCCTGCCTTGGCCTCCCAAAGTGCTGGGATTATAGGCATGAGCTGCCACACCCAGCCAAAAATGTCACTTTCTAACAGGTCTAGAAGCCCAAGTTATCTTGGGGACATCAAGAAGAGAGGAATTTACCCAACCCATAGGTATTTGAAGGTGCAAACCCATGGCTGGCCTTGGCTTTATAAGGTCTTATCTGAGATTCCTTATGAAACAGAGTTCCATCAAAGCCAATTTTAAAAAGCCTATGGGAAACATAATTACTTTTGTTGCTTATTATTACTTTATGCAAATAATCAGGCTAAGTATAAGACTAAAGTTTATTTTACAAACAACTCAGTTCTATTACGATTTGTTTTTAACACAAATAAGAACTGGAGAGAGAAAAATCATGCTACTCAGGAGGCTGAGGCAGGAGAATCACTTGAACACGGGAGGCAGAGGTTGCAGTGAGCCGAGATCACACCACCGCACTCTAGCCTGTGTGATAAGAACAAAACTCCATCTCAAAAAATAAACAAACAAACAAAAAGCTTTTCATACACTTCTCATTGCATTCTAGTCTCATTAGTTGTTTTTAAGTTTTTGTCTGCATTTTAGACTAACCCTCATTCTCGTGAACCAACCAGTAATCTCTGACAGAGTGCATATTAGCTGCTTTTCTGAAATTCAGAACCATTGATGCATTGGCAAGAAGTAATCTTGAGTAAAAATGAATATGGCCTTAAAGTACACTGTTTTGTTAATGACCAACTGCTTGAATAACAATTAATAGATGTATAATGAATAGTCGTCATTTTTGTTGTGACTGTATCTTAAATCGGTTTAAATAATGACATGCTGCTTCAGTAATACTGGCCTGCATCCGCTGCTATAGTGGAAGAACTGAAAGCCATGAATTTCATGCAATAATTTTATCCACCTAAAATACTGTGGTCCAGGACATATTTTCTTGCTATTATTGCCAACCTTACCTTTCTTTACTTTTCCCTATGCTCTTACTCACCAATTCCAGGATACATATGCTATCCTTTAATTTCCAAAAACTATAGATGGCTCAGAGTTTTCATTCAAGAAATGGGGCTTTATCCAGTAATGTGTCATTTGTTGAAGTGCAATGCTTCTAGGAGAATAGATGTGAAAATATGGTAATGTAGAAAGTATTAACTGTGTTTAGAAATTAATTATATCCCCTTTGGCATTGTCTGGAGCCATCCTCTGCTCAAACTGGAGTTTGATCTTCATAGTCAGCACTAAACATCAACTAAACACCAACAGAGCATGACAGAAGGAAGGCTGGTTCATCACCAAGATTTCAATGTAGAACCTTCCACTCTGCCTTCATTGCCATAGCCCATAATCACAGAAGTTGTGAAATACTGCACACATTTCCACATTCCATTGCTGACAGCCGCTTGACTTCATCCCGACCTCAACCAAGATCTACTTTCTGGAATTGACCCTTTTTTCCCAAATACGAAGGCCCTGGGTTGAGACATTGTGAACCCAGTATTTTGTTTTGGATTCCCTTTATGATGCCCAGCTCCCATTAAGTAATTTAAACTGACTGTCTTTTCTCCAAAACTATGCACTTTAACAATATCCTATTTTGATATAGCTTAAATTGAAATAGAAACAAGGCAAAATCCACATCCCAGTCATTGAAAATGTATTTCTTCCTCTCAGAAACCAAGACTAGGTATATATTTAAAAAGAAATTATGTATCTTTCTGCTCATAGTCTTGAGATAAGTATCATATTTAAGAGAATTTTATCAGTAGCCTACATGTTAGAAACAAATGGAAACAGCTTTCAATTAAAAATAAAGGAAAACAGGCACACCAACCCCCATGAACACTATATTCTGGATATAATTTTATCCACTACACCAATACATCACAACATCATGATTCTTTGATCACAATTACCATGGTGATCAAAGAATTTGCAAAAATAGCCTACTTAAATAAAACTGTCCCATGGAGAAAGCTGGTTGCATAAATTTCTCTACTTCTAATAAATTAGTATGACAATAGTTTTCACCATGTACTTCGCAGACTTGGTAAAATTGTTATTCCCTTCCTAAGTCCATATGTATTATTGCTGGTTGCAATGTTTATTAAAAACGTCATCTATCTTCAAGTTTTTATAAAGTTTTTGTAAGTGTCCTCCTGCTGTTTATTTCACACCTGCTAACGTAATCCTTCCTTTATGGTGCTCTGTTTAGTTTCCATGGAAATGATATTATAACAAAGCAGAAACAGCTGTCATTGCAAGATGATTCCTGCTTAATTTTAAGCTGGCGGTAACCTCATTTCTGTATACATAATGGAAAATGTTATTTGACAGTGATTTCACACTGAGATCAGTCTGTGACCACTCATAAAAGAGCTATCTTTTATTGATGATCTGGGGTGGCTCTGATAGATTTTAAAAGCAATATATGAATAATTGTCTACTTTTTTTCAGGAAATAGAAAAAGGTCATATCATAGACAAGGAATTTACCATCTAACCTCTTAAAATACATAAAACAATGTTCTACTACTTTCTGTCAGAATATCACTTTAAAATAACAACAAAATACCACATATTTTGTTCTAAGGAATAAATAATGTGTTTTCATTTAAAATGGCACTGTAGGGGGGGAAATCATAGTCTTTGGAGTTAGGTATACCTGCTTTGTAAATATAGTAGGTCAATTTACTTTTCTCCTATAAAGGGAGGACAATAATGTTTAACCCAGTGATTTTTTTTTCTGCCAGAAGAGATAAACTATTAAATGGCTTGATATTTACAGGGGCCAGATTAAATTAATTTTCAGTCATGTACTTAGTGTACAAATTTAAAAACAGTGATCTCTTATAGGACATTATATAACATTTAAAAGACCCACTAACAACTAAGACAAATGCAGAATGTCACTTTTAATAGATGTCTTAAAGGCATAATATAAAATATTTTATCAAAGAACACAAATTATAACTATTTTTATTACAAAAATGTTAGAACTTGAAGGAAGATAATAGGCCACCTAATTCAATACCTATCACTCTCTAGGAAAGGAAACTACATTTAGATAACTTGTCCACAGTGATAAATTTTACTATCAGCTCAGCTGAGGTGAGATCCAACTGCTTTAATTCAGGTCTAGTGACTTACCATGAAACTCTGAAAAACACATTTTAAAAATACAACACCAAAGATTTTTTTCACTATGCTTAAACGCTTATTTAAAACTTTAAAATTTTAGTATTTACTGTATCATGGGTTATTTAAATTGTGTGGTAAAATTTAAATAACTTTATAAAATGTCAAAATATGAGGAAAATTAATACCCTCCTTATTTTCTTTCATTTGAAGGCAAGTTTTATCCTTTTGAGTACTAAGCATGCTGGACACCATTCAACACTATTATTCTTAGGGAAAATGTAACTTTAATGAGAGCGTTGCCTCAAATTGCAGCCTCTAATTTACCAAGTGTCACAATAATGGGTTATCAGATTTACTAGTCATTTGACTCAAAACCTGGAAGTACATTTAAATCTTTTTTGAGGGGGAGGAGGGAATTTGGAAAATTAATAGCATTAAAAGTTCCATTGGAGTTGTTTTCTAGTAACAGCATGCTGATGGCCTTCATGCTCAACTGTCTGGCACTATGTTACTGATGCTTTTATTATCCTTCCCATATATTCATAGACCATACGGCTTCTCAATGAATCTTTATCTAAACTCCACAACTGTGTTATTAGATGGCTAACTTTATAGATTTGTTTCAAATAGTTTGTTAAACTATTAGTGGAAACATTATCTACTCCTAGAAGATATGCAGAAATGTCTATCAAAATATTGTTGGAAATATTGGAAGTCATACCCACCTTAAAATACAGATATGTATAACCTACTACTCATCAATTGGGTAAATTACCAAGCTTTTCCTGCCATCCTGCAGAAGGATAGAGAACATCATCATCTTAAGAAATAAATTCCTCCCTCCTTGGAGACTTGTTCCCAACTTAGTTTTCTCAACCCCAAATCCTTAGGAAAACTATGTACTTTTGCTAAAAAGTATCTTTACATCGATATGACAATAGGAAAACAGTTATATTTGAGTGTATATTATATAAATGTTGATGTATTTTAAGGACAGAAATACTAATATGAACTAAAATGGTCTGTAATCCTTGATAATCCGAAGATGGGAAATGCAATCTACATGTCTTCTTTTCTGATCTCAAAAACTCTGGGATGTTAGAGGTCTTACAGCCCTGACACACATAACAGGGCTCTGCTTTCTTGTTGGAGAAATCAAGGTGCTTTTTCTCATAAACTCAGACAAAATAAAAATAACTATCATAAAGGGTGCAAGGCATTAAGTTTTAAATATAGTAATCATGCCAAGTGGAAATATTTCACCATTATCTATCATACTGTATGATAGGGACATTTTCTCTTCCCGATGCTTTGTAAATTCTGCCAGGGAAAACATTAAAGAATATTTAAAATTCTAAATGTACTGAAATACCTTGGAATGATTCAATATCTTGATATCCTCCTTATATAGACTGTAGCCTCTGTTTAATTATGTTACCCACATAATTTCTGATTTTGAATTCTGTTACTACTTGGCAGATAGGATTATATGGAAATTAAAATAATAGTGTTCCTTGCTGATAATTATACATTTAAAAGTATTAAAGTGAAGAAAAAAGGTCTTTAGAAAGGTTGGCAGTTCAAGTGATTTTTTTAAATAAAAAAGGTCACAATAAAATAAATCAGTGTTTTATAGATTACTGATCAGAACAGTTTTCTAAACCAAGACAGCTCCACTTAGTTAGAGTTCAGATGTCCACAAGAATGAGGAACATTTTTCGGTTAGAGTAGCAGAAATAAGGAAACCTATTCCCTGTCTGGACCAATGCTACAGTTAGCCCACAAAGTTAAATACAAAGAAATTAACATGCTGTTTCCTCCATGACTGTTCATGTAATATCTTAAATCAACCTTCAAGCCTCTTATGTAAAATTAAGGCTTTACTTAATTTTAAGTTAGAATTTGTTTAGGTAATTTGGAAGAATGTAACTAAAAACATGCCTCCTGGATTAATTTGGAAAGATGAGAGACTGATTTGCATTTGGTCTGTGATTTTTAAATAACTTAATAAAACAACAATGTACACAGTAGGGAAATGTATTCTTTTGAAAAAAATATTAAAAATAAAGAACTATATAGATTAAGAACTGAAATCTGAAACTTTCCCTTTATACCAAATCTATTATAATTTAGTTCATCCACATAACACTTAATACATATTATTTAGTGTCTATTATGTGCCAAGTACTAATCAGACCCTAGGGAAATAAGTCTCCATGATCACAAAGCTTATAATATAGTGGGAAGAAGCAGATACACTGACAGTATATACTATGTTAGGTAGTGCTATATCAAATGTAAATTAGCAAAAAGGGCCAGTGCAGGGTAGGAGAGGTGGGTAGGGAATGCTTTTTAAGAAGGAGTTTTTAGAAAGGGCCTCTCCAATGAGATGCCAAGTGAGCAGAGGCACAAACCTTGGGTCAGACTGATAAAGGAAGTCATTCTAGGAATAGGAAGCTGAAAATGTCAAGGCCTTACTTGGTGTGCTCATGAACAGCAAAGTGACCATTGTGTTTGGAGGGGATTATATGAGAAGATGAGATCAAGTTGGGAGAGGTGTGGTGAAGACGAGGAGCCCTACAGCTCTAACAGGACGTTTTAGTGACTAGAAAAGGCCAGGCTCTTTTCATATGTATCCTTCCAACACTCGATACACACATACACACACACACAGACACACAGGGAGAGGTATCTCTCTCTATGTATATGTACATGTGTGTATCTACATATATATATATGTAGACACTTATATGTATTTATGTTTGTGTTTATAGGGATTTTAATTAAGTTATTATAAAATACAGCACAGCTCATATGTAATTTCCATAGAATTTAAAAATATAAAAGTAGAATTGTTCATGGTGAACTCCTTT
This sequence comes from Theropithecus gelada, assembly GCF_003255815.1. NCBI lineage: Eukaryota > Metazoa > Chordata > Mammalia > Primates > Cercopithecidae > Theropithecus > Theropithecus gelada. The sequence goes on along the minus strand of NC_037671.1, from coordinate 71,126,899 downwards.
TAAATGTTCATGGAGGCTAACAAATTGCCCTTCACAACAAGCAGTAGTAACTTACACTTCCACCAGCAACATATGATAGTGACCACTTCTCAAAACCCCCAACAACACTAGGTGTTATTAGTCTTATGAATTTTTGTCAATCTGATAGTGAAAATGATTTTTCATTGCTCATTACAGTTCATTTTTTAAAATATGTTTCTTCATTTTTGGTAATATATCTTATGCAAATTTACTTTTCATATTTTTTTGTTGAATTATTTTTTATTTAAGAGTGTCTATTTGGTTGTTTTTGTTTTGCCTCCCTTGTTCTCATCCCACTTCTCTGATTTTAACCAATGTTGACAGCCAGATGTGTATGCCTTCTCAGCTTTCTCCTATTCATACAAACGAACACAAACATCTTTACACATATATAAAATTATTTGATTTTCATTTATTTGAAAAGTCCAGAAAAAGCAGATTTATAGAGATAAAAAGTAGATTAGTTTTTGCCTGAAGCTGGGGACAGAAATGAGGTTTAATTGTAAATGGGCTTAAGGGATTTTATTGGGGAGATTAAATGTTCTAAAACTGATTTGTGGTGATGATTGCATTACTCTGTAACATTACCAAGAAACACTGAAAGTTACTAAGAAACATTAAATTGTACATTTCAAAATAATAAGTTTCATTTGTATATATCAATTGTTTAAAGAAAAAGATGTATACACATTTCTAGCAACTTGCTTTTTTAAATAAAAATGTATCATAGATACCCCTAAAAGTTAAAAGGAGGAAAGTCTACCTTTTTGAACCTTCTATACACATATACATACACACACACACAGACTCACATATGATCTTTGCATAAAGATTGTATAGAGTTAATTTTTGCAGACAACTTTGCATCTTAATTTTAGGACAGAAGAACAAAACAAGAAAGCTATAAAGTAAACAAACAATATCAGATTGGAAAATATATACATATTTAAAATGCATTTAATAGCTAAAATGCTAACACATTTAATATACAAAGAGTGCTTATAAATGGACAAGAAAAATACGACTCAATAGAAAAATGAGCAAAGGTTACGAGCAAATAATTCTCAGAAAAATAAAAATTAAATGTCTCAAAACACATGAAATAATGCATAAGCTTAACAAATCAAAGAAATGCAAATAATTAAATTAATAAAATGCTAATTTACATGTATCATGTTCACAGGATTCAAAGAAAAGTATTAACATTTATTATTGGTGCTATGTGAGAAATGTATACTTTCAAATATTACTGAATTACTAAAACAGCTTTGGAAAGCAGTTTGAAAATAACCTATTTTTTTGGAATTCACTCTTACAATATAAAATGTTACTAAGAATATATGCACAAGGAAAACTGTGGTGTTGTTCTTAAAAATCCTTAAAACAACAACAATGGTGAATAAATTATGGGATATACATAAGGGATTTTTCAAATTTATGTTATATTTAGCCACCTCACTAAATTTCTCGTTAATTTTTATTATGGTATACAATTTTACAGTCAGCAAAAAGATACATCTTTATTTCTTTCTCTCCACTTTTATTCTACTTATTTTATTTTATTGTCTCACATTAACTAAAACATCCAAGACTATGTTAAATGATAATCAGTTAGTGTCCCATGTCTTGATTTTTACTGAATAGTTTTAGTGTTTCACCTGTAAAAATAGTAACTGTTGTTAACTTTTGGTAAATGTTCCTATTCATATTTAGGAGGCTTTATTATATTTAAAGCTAGTGTTTCATTAGAACTCACCATCAATTTTACCAAACATTTTTCAAGCATTTATTGATTTAATTATACAATTTTCTTCTTTACTTGTTTGATACACTGAGTTATGTTGTTAGATTTCTTGGTGTTGAACCATCCTTATCTTCCAAAAGTAAACATTATTTGATCATTTGGTTGCACTAAATGTTGCAGTGATTATTTTAGAAACAGTATGTAAAAGATAAGCTTTCTGAATGTTTGTATGTCCAAAAATTGTTAACTTTGCCCTCACAACTAGTTAGATACAGAATTCTAGATTTCAAAGATTTATGTTTGTTTCAGAACAGTGAATATATTGCTTAATTAATGTCTAATGTTTTGTTAAAGATAAATCAGAATGCAATGTTTCTCATTTCTTTGTAAGTAAACCTTTTCATTTTCTTTTATTTATTTATTATTATTATTATTATCATCATCATACTTTATGTTCTAGGGTACATGTGATACAATGTGCAGGTTTGTTACATATGTATACCTGTGCCATGTTGGTGTGCTGCACCCATCAACTCGTCAGCACCCATCAACTCGTCATTTACATCAGGTATAACTCCCATTGCCATCCCTCCCCACTCCCTCCTCCCCATAATAGGCCTCGGTGTGTGATGTTCCCCTTCCCGTGTCCAGGTGATCTCATTGTTCAATCCCCACCTATGAGTGAGAACATGCAGTGTTTGGTTTTCTGTTCTTGCGATAGTTTGCTAAAAATGATGGTTTCCAGCTGCATCCATGTCCCTACAAAGGACACAAACTCATCCTTTTTTATGGCTGCATAGTATTCCATGGTGTATATGTGCCACATTTCCTTCATTTTCTTCTTGAATTATTTTAGATTCTTCTGTTTACACTAAAAGTAATAAAATTCCACCAAGATGCATATTTGTATAAGTATTTTTTCAACAATTATACTTAACAATTTGGGAATATTTTCCTCCATTTTTGTATTTATGTTCTTGATTATTTTCTTTTTTCATCTTCTGGAACTCCTATTACTTGAAGTTAGACTTCCTTGATTAAGTATCTATGACTAACTCTTCTAACATTCTAACTATTTGTTTTTCTTAAACCAGTGAAAATATCATATATTTATCTTACAGATTACTGATTCCATCCTTAGCTCTGTCTGCTCTATTTACCAGTTAAACTGACTTTTAAAAACAATTATTGCAAATCTATTTTAATTCCTAACTCATTCTTATCCTCTCATTGCCCCTTTCCTCAGCAGACTGTTTTTATTTGGTGTATGCAAATCTTTGTTATTTCAGATTTCATGGAATCATCTTTGTTCATTCTGGATTGAATTTCTTCTGCCATTATGCAGGTAATAGGGTTATTTTCTAAGGGTCCCCATCTTCTAAACAGATGGGGTCACTGTGGGTTTGGTGTAAATGGGTAGGTACCTTGACCGACTGGCTTTGTTGTATCACTTAGGCATATTACACATGTGCAGAATGGCAGTGACCACCCACTGCTACCTAAACCCATAAAAACATCTCTTAGTTTTTCACTTATTGAAACAAAGTTGGCCATTCTCTGATTGTAGAATATCCTAGTGAATTTCCCTATGATGTAGCTGCTTTAACTTTTTTTCTTCTCCTTTCCAAGTCAGTTTTGGATATCAAGTTACTTCAGGCTCTCTGATTCCTTCATACTCTGACACCCACACTAAGCATCCATTCTCAGACACCGATGCCCATACTAAGCATCTTCCTCAAATAAGTCACTAAATTTCCTTAGATTACTGACTACAAGTTCTCAAGCGTTAGAGTGTTAGCTGCTGCATTTTTTCTTTAAGTGGATATATAAGGAGTAGTGCTGGGAGGTGAGGTGAACTCAAATGTCCATGGCAGCATGCATGATATTTTTGACTAATTGCACTGACAGTTTCCTCTTCTTTTAATATTTATATTGCCTATCAATAAACATAATAAACTCTCCAGCTTTTATCTTTTTAATAATTTTCTATCGCTTGTGTTTTCAGCTCGTATGTGGTTTGCTTTTATTAATTAACTCTTTTGGGTTTTCTGTCTTTGAGGAGTATTTAAAAAGTTATGGTCTGCTAATAACATCTTTTCTTACATTTAACTTTGTTCTGAATTTGTCTGTATCTAAAAATTTTCCTTGTTATTTAAATGAATTTTGGGTGGGTCGTAAGGTGTTTATATGTGTGTTCTAGTCAGTATCTTGATCCAGTCTTACGCATTATATATTTATTATTATCATTTAATGAAAATTTTGTGCTTGAGCTAAATGTAGTCAAACTGAATGTCACATTCTGGAAAGCCTTGATTTCTCCAGGTTGAATTAATCACTCCCTTTCTTTCTCCCATTTAACTTACTCAAAACATCTAAAACATCTGTGACCCTTACTGGTATTCATTTGTTTATGCTTGTCTATCTATTAAGTGTGTTGTCCTTGCAACTAGGGAGAATGTATTTTTATTTCTTTTTTAGAACCTAATTATTGAAAACTAAGTAATCAAATTTTATTACTATCACTATCAAATGTGACAGTCAAATGAAAAATAGACTAGACTACCTCATCTTAGGAATTTATAATGTATATCGTGTTAAACACATTATAAATGCTAGTAATAATCCCCAAATACTAAGTAGGGAATATTATTGCCTCTATTAATAAGAAACTGAGGCTCAGTGAAGTTTCATAGATCATCCTAAGTTACTGAACTCACAAGTAGAGAAGCCAGGTTTTAATTCTTTTTTTTCTTTTTCTTTTTTTTGGTGAGACGGAGATTTACTCTTGTTGCCCAGGCTGGAGTGCAATGGCACGATCTCGGCTCACCGCATCCTCCGCCTCCCAGGTTCAAGCGATTCTCCTGCCTCAGCCTCCCGAGTAGCTGGGATTACAGGCATGAGCCACTGTGCCCGACTGGTTTTAATTATTTTACACTTCTAAGTTCAGAATCCTAACTGTGTTTTTCTGTTACTTTCCTAAATAGTAATAATAACAACATTAAAGTGTATTAAAATCTGAAATTCTCATCCCAAAATAAATCTACACAAGCTAATGTTGTAAGAGTAAAGATATAAAGCTGTGTGTAATGCTGAGAATGTAGGAAAAATGAAAATCCACATATAAACATATGTTTATAAATATAAATATATATCACAATAAATATTCATAATAATAAAGTATGTATTTTTTTCTGTATGAAGGTGAGGCTTAAACATTAACCTATAAACAACCAGGAACATGATGAATAAATTATATTGAAATACTAATGGTTTATGATTTAGGATACAAATCTTTCCAAAATGTATAACACATCTGCAGTATTGTCTTTAAAAGAAGACATTGAAAATTAGGAATATAATAATTACTATCATTTATTGAAGGCCTAATATATTAAAGGTGCTGTATCTATATTATTGATCATTCTTACATTAACCCAGAAAAATAGGCATTACTAACTCCACTTTGCAAATGAAAAAACCGAGGCACTGAGAGTTGAAATCATTTTCCTAAAGTTATCCAGCTAATAACTATGCAGCCAGGATCTGAGTCCACAGCTGCCTGACACCATATCCCACCCTCTGTAACTATCTTCCATGCTTCTGGAAGATGACAAAGGAAAGGCTTGGATTTCTATGTGCTAGGTATCCTGATAGGGAATTTTCCCACCTGCATTATTTACTCTATCTAGGGAGGTTGTTGCTATGACCGCCTCATAGACCAAAAACAAACAAAAAACTTAGTTGCAGAAAACTTAGTGTCATCTACAGTCAGTGAGTAGATGAGATGAGATTTGAAACTACTCCAAATGGAATATATTTTACTCTACATACTCTTTTCTCTCTCTATAGCCATCACTGGAAGAAGCGGATTTATTTGCTCATGCTGCAGCGAGGGAGAACTGTAAATAGTCAAGTCCAACCGATATGTGCAAGCCAGCTGGACTGTGCATGTCATAGATCCAAACTGCTAAGTTTTTGAATTCTTGTGTCTGTTTTTCCAGTTTTGACTATCCTCTGAAGTTGTAAGATTCTTCTCACCCATCATATCTGCTAAATTGGAGCAGCTTTTCTTTTTTTCTAACGCATTTTACAAACTTGAAGGCTAGCAACAAAACCTAGATTTTAAGAGCTATGAATGATTGAGCCACTGTATTCCAGCCTGGGGAAGAGAGTGAGACTCTGTCTCAGAAAAAAAAAAAAAAAAAAGAGAGAGAGAGAGAGGGAAAAAAAAAAAAAAAGACAGCTATGAATAAACTATGAGTACACTAAGTTCTCTTAAGAATTAATGGCATGGATTTGACATGATCAAATTATTTGTGAAATTCCACATTATCTTTTTGCTGATTTCCTGTTATCTGTCTGTTTTTTAGACAGCATTCTCAAAGTGATGCATGGAGCAGGTCAAGCATGGCCTGGAGCAAGTGTGCTGTGACTCAATTTTCTCATTTGTCACAAGAAGATAGGAATAGGGTTGTTTTGACAATAAAAAACATATGGATATTTTACACACATATACAACAAATAACACTGTTTTAATATTATGTGCTCAATAAATATTAATCCAAAAATGTCTGTTTTTCAGACAAGAAAAGTGAAGTTGATAGAGAGCTGAGTTTTGGATAAATGAGATATTACTTCATTACTAAACTACATTCTATGTTTAGGACATAATATGAGAGTATAAGATGTTTGGTGTGGGCCCAAGAAATCTACATTTAAATGAGCCTCTTAAGAGATTTGTGCACTGGCCTAGAGTTTAAAGTGACCATATTTGAGTAATACCATTCTCCAACTGAAGCATGTAGCAAGTCAGGCATGACCTGGAGCAATTGTGCTATGATTTAATTTTCTCATGTGTCACATGGAGATAGTAATAAGTTTACATTAACAATTAAATAAAAATATATAGATATATGACATACACATATGCAACTAAGAACACTACAATAATATTATGTACTCAATAAATATTAGTCTAAAAATGTCTGCCTCAACAATTGGTGATATTTTCAAGTGATGTTTTATGAATTAACTCTATGATATTATTGACATTAATTGTCAATAATGATAATTTAGTCACAGTTGTTAGGTCATCATACTCCTACTTTATCTTTAGAGAGAAACAGGTCCACTTTCCACTATGCTCAGTATAGGAGAATTCTAACTTCCTTAATGTTGAAGAATGAAGATTAATGAATTTCTCCTTTCCAATCAAAATTTGAAATATCAACAGATGTAGGAGATGGTACTTTCCCCATTAGAAAGGAAGGAACCAAGTCAAAAAGATATATTAAGAACACCATAGGAAATTAATCAATGCCTGGGAAACCAAATTGAAAATTCCTAGTTCCTTCTTTCCCTCTCATTTTTAACTTTGTACTTTCTGAAGTGTTGAATTTCTTTGAAATAACAACATAGAATATTTCCTGTTTGGGGGAGTCTCTCAAGGCTTTTTGAAAAATATATTGCCAATTTCTTCATTTTTGCAAAGAAATGCCTGGACTTTGTATCTCTTACTATGGCCTTATAAATATTATTTTTCAGTGCCTTAGTGTATTTTCCTCAAGGCATATCAAAATGTCAATACTTTTACCTTTTATAAACTCCCCAAATAGTTGTGGTACTTAATATTTTCCTGCAACATAAATATCTCTCATATATGTATTCCAAAATATATTTAAAAACAATGTGTGTTGGAAGAAAGGTAATAACTAAAACAATAAAAGGACTAAACTAAAAAATGTACAATAACACTATCATCTTGCAGCTACCATAATAGAATTTAGTGGATCAAGCAGCACAATATTCCCAAAACACATGTCTCTAAGGAGATTATCCATCATTATGACCTACTTTCATAATCGGTTCCTACCTTGATATTATATTTTAAAAACAGAAGCAGAATATACACAATTTATGCTTAATGGCACAGCAATAGCACTGTTAAATTTTGACCTAAAAATATTCAAACCTCTAAGCAAAGAAATGAATATGTGAATAAGGTAAAAAATGATTTTCTCTGAAAAATAAGGCGGGTATACAAAATAATACATTCAGAAAAAAAAGTAGCTGGGAATGGCTTACACCACATAAAAGTAAATATCATTCAACATATTAAATAATAAGGTTTCTGAAATAATCATCTTGTCAAGAGAGTCTGGGCTCCCACAAATAATTGGTGCATTCAGAGAAAACAATAATTTCAACTTTAAAGTAGCCAGCAAGATAAAGTAAATAAATATATTTTTCCAGAGTAAGTGAAACAAAATCGGTTGAAATTTCTAACTAAAATCAACTTATTGAACTGGTTTTAATCCTATTTATTTTACAAGACTGAAAATGATATTATCCTGAAATAATGTAGGTAGAAAAGAAAACTTGTAAAGGAGGAATCACAGAAAAGTCATACATCACAATAGTTGAACAGAAATCATAAGTAACGGATGATCTAGTTTTGCACCGTGACCTTCCAGGCCACATTTTGTTTACTAAAATTCATGTATGTTTCTCAAGATTATTTGGTCAGGCAGCCCTAAAGTAATGGTTGAATGCAGTTACCATTTTACCGCAAAGATTACAAACCAACAAAGCTGAACTATGTTTTTTTTTTTTGTTTTTTTTTTTTGTTTTTAGCAGTTTTCTCTGGTTTAATACATTTTAAGAGAAGTAAATCACAAAGGGTCCCATCTGCATTAAATGAGAAGTACTGATTAAGGCTCATTTAGATCTTTCTGTTTTACTTAGAATCCAAATCATATGCAAGAAAACATAAATTAGAAAACCCTTATACTAATAAGATATAATCTGATATTAGAAATTTCTTACTATTTTTATCTGCTCAATAGCTCTGAGAAGTATGTATTGGGTAATAATATTATTCTCATTTTTACAAGTAAGAACAAAACCTAGAGAAGCTGTGAGTTTTCTTTTTTTCAGGTGACAGGACTGCAACTCAGACCAAAATGATCCAACTCCTAGTGTGTCACTAATCTCATCACCCTAAACATGGCTACCTCTTATACCCAGTGAAAATTATTAATTCTCTATATAGTGAAATGTATATACCATTCGACACACAGATTCACATGCTGCTGAGGTAATTATGGAATATTATGATGCTTCACAGATAGTATTTCATAAGGATAGATCAATATAAATGGTTCTTTAACCACATGTAAACTTGTCACCAGTTTAAATTTTCAAACATAATTTTAGGGCAAGACAAATTAAAAGACACAGGCTTCCTGGAATCCAGAAGAGCTAAAAGAGCATATTAAAAACAATTTTGAAGGAAAAAATTCAAATGTGGAGGAAACAGATGTAAAATTTGTTAAAGGCAGTAATGAAATGGGAACAATAATTATGCTATGTTACAGATTCTGATGAGTTGATTTAATGTCATAAAATGATCTGGAATTACTGTATACAAGGTGGGAATATTAAAGATGAGTATTATTCTCACAAAGGAAATTAACACCTCAATGATGTATATGGTACTAAGGCTACAGAAAGAAGAAATATTTCCACACAAAAAAATTGTTGTATTTAATAAAATCTGGTCAGTTTGGTTTATTTCAAACATACTTAAGGAGTAAAAGTAATGATGGTGGTGTGGTAGAAAGTAATTTAAGATATTAATCTCTGTTTGTTGTTCCTGGATTTTTAAAGTCACATTCAAATCAGACAGAATATTCTTGATTTATTTGTCTCAGGGACTTCTCATTTTTCTGTACAATAGCAAACACATTGTGAATTTTAAGAGAGAAATTCTGGAAGATTCCCCAGTCTTGAAGAAACTGGAGGCTGGCAGCCTAGGGGACAGCAGAGACTCACTCATGGTTAGCTGGTAATGTCCTGAGAATGTGGTAACACCTTTAAGAGGATGGCTGTGTTCTGGGTGTAGGGAAGCTCCGTAAGGGCAAATACAATTTTATTTTTATTTATTTATTTATTTATTTTTTTAAGGGACAAGAAGCAGGAGGGGAGGAGAAGGAAGTGGAGAGGAGAGGAGGAGACAGTTTTCCTTCTTAAAAGTAAGTGAAAGTATTCCCTCCTTCTCTGGTTTCCTTGGAGCATTTAATTTAAATTTTCTCTGTCCTTTGAAATATATGTGCATCTTTTTTTAAGGTTAAATAAGCCTTTTGCCAGCTTTATGACCCAGTATTGTCTTTTTTAAGGACCTGGAGCCATCTGTTTGAAATGCAATCATCCAGGAAGATAGCACCCCTCTTTAGGTTTGTGTGGAATTGTAGGGATCTAACTTCAGCAGGCACCTTGCTCCATGTTGCCAAACAACCTCTTGTCGTAAGGATAGGAGAAGCTTATTTTCCCTTTGGACGAAGCCAATTCCCTAACACAGATAGTTACCAATTCACCCAAATTACCAATTTAGGGCAAACTATGTGCGCTAAATGCTGCTGCCAAGTCTTACTAGAGGACTAGTTATTTTTAATCTTGAGAACATGTATGGAATGGGTTGTATCTACTTGGTTGTATGTAAGGGTGAGATTTATTTCCGTCTCTGCAATCTCAGCAGATTGCCTGTGATAGGCATCACATTTTGGCTTAATGCTTATTCAACAAAAAAGTGTTTTCTTTCTCCACTACCTTCATGAAGAAGATTTCTGGGTTGGAAGAAGATTTTATTTTTAATTATATTTCCCCCAAAAGCTGTACCAGAGGAACAGGGACTCAGCTTCATCAAAGATAGCCATGCATCAAGTAGGGCATAGAACCTGTGGAGAGTGTCTGTAGTAGCCAGTGTAGACTTGATGACTGGAAGGGCCTTTACAGTGCTTTGATAGTGTCTATATAAGGTACATCTCTGAGGTCCTGGGAGAACTGGAGGACTAAATTTCAATGATTACTGAGACTGAATTCCTGGCTGGCCTCACAAAATAAACTCTTAAAACATAATTAAGTTAACGAAAATCAATTAAGATAATTTAAATAACTTTATGTACACTGCACAGTTTATATCCCTAAAAGTTGAAAAACAGAATACATTTCAGTGGAATATACACAAGTGACACAAAACACACAAGGAGGAAAAAAAAAAAAAAAAACCTTCACAGCATGTACTGGTATTAATGCAGCTATAGTTGGTGAAGTAAATTCAAGCTCTCAAATTAAAAACTACCTGATACTTTTTTTTTGCTGAAAAGAGACAAATATAAAATATAACGTCAATAATACCATCTCTACGCACCAAAATATATGGAAAAATCCTCTGGTAGTGGAGAAATACACATTGGGATGGGTGTTTCTTCTCTGATATAAGCAAATTTACAAAACATGAATACACAGAAGCTTTGAGAAGGAACTTTGGATCTTCATTTTCAAAATTATGCATGTGTATATATCTTTTTCACATAATGACTTTTTTCCTTTGGCTAGATACCCAGTAGTGGGACTGCTGAATCATATGGTGGTTCAACTTTTAGTTGTTTAAGGAATCTCCAAACTGTTTTCCATAGTTGTTGTACTAGTTTACCTTCTTACCAGCAGTGTAGCACTGCTCCCTTTTCACCACATCCAGGTCACCATCTTTTTTTTTTTTAAACTTTTTAATTATAGCCATTCTTGCAGGTGGTATCTCATTGTGGTTTTAATTTACATTTTCCTGATAATCAGTGATGTTGCGCATTTTTTCATATATTTGTTTGCCACTTGTATATCTTCTTTTGAGAATTGTCTATTCATGTTCTTTGCCCACTTTTTGATGGAATTATTTTTTTTTCTTGTTGATTTGTTTGCATTCCTTGTAGATTCAGGATATTAGTCCTTTGTTGAATGCATAGTTTGTGAAGCTCTTCTCCCATTTTGTGGGTTGTCTGCTTACTCTGCTGATTATTTCTTTTGGTGTGCAGAAGCTTTTCAGTTTAATTAGGTCCCATTTTATTTATTACTGTTTTTGTTGCATTTGCTTTTGGGGTCTTAGTCATGAATTTTTTGCCTAAGCTAATGTCTAGAAGAGTTTTTCCAATGTTATCTTCCAGAATATTTATGGTTTCAGGTCTTAGATTGAAGTCTCGATTCATCTCGAGCTGATTTTTGTTTAAGGTAAGAGGTGAGGATCCAGTTTCATTCTTCTACATGTGGCTTGTCAATTTTCCCAGCACTGTTTATTGAATAGGGTGTCCTTTCCCCAATTTTTGTTCTTGTATGCTTTGTTAAAGATCAGTTGGCTGTAAGTATTTGGCTTTATGTCTTGGTTCTCTATTATGTTCCACTGGTGTAGGTGCCTATTTTTATACCAGTACCATGCTGTTTTGGTAACTGTAGCCTTGTAATATAATTTGAAATTGGGTAATGTGATCCCTCCAGATTTGTTCTCTTTTCTAAGTGTTGCTTTGGCTATTCAGGCTCTTTTTTGGTTCCATATAAATTTTAGAACTATATTTTCTGGTTCTGTGAAGAATGATGATGGTATTTTGATGGGAATTGTCCTAAATATGTAGATTGCTTTGGGTACTATGGTCATTTTCACAATATTGATTCTACTCATCCATGAGCATGGGATGTATTTCTGTTTTCTTGTGTCATCTATTATTTTTTAGCAGCATTTTGCACTTTTCCTTGTACAGGTGTTTCAACTGCTCAGTTAAGTATATTCCTAAGTATTTTATAAATATTTGCTGCTATTGTGAAAGGGACTGAGGTCTTGATTTGATTCTCAGCTCAGTCGTTGGTGTGTAGCAGTGTTACTGATTCGTGTACATTGATTTTTGTACCCTGCGACTTTACTGAATTCGTTTACAAGATCTAGGAGCTTTATGCATGAGTCTTTAAGGTTTTTTAGGTATACAATCATATCAATGGTGAACAGCAACTGTTTGACTTCCTCTTTCCCAATTTGAATGTCTTTTATTTCTTTTTTTTGTCCAATTGGTCTGGCCAGGACTTCCAGTACTATGCTGAATGGAAGTGGTAAAAGTGGGTATCCTTGTCTTGTTTCAGCTCTCAGGAGAAATGCTTTCAACTTTTCCCCCATTCAGTATGTTTGCTGTGGGTCTATCATATATGGCTTTTATTACTTTGAATGAGGTCCCTTTTATAACTATTTTGTTGAGAATTTTTATAGTAAAGGGATGCTGGATTTTGTCAAATACTTTTTGTACATCTATTGAGGTAATCATATGATTTTTGTTTTACTTCTGTTTATGTGATGTATCACATTTATCGACTTGCTTATGTGAAAACATCCCTGCATACCTGGTATGAAACCCACTTGATCATGATGTATTATCTTTTTGATATGCTGTTGGATTTAGTTAGCTAGTATTTTGTTGGAGATTTTTGCATCTATTCCATGTTCATCAGGAATATCAGTCTGTAGTTTCCTTTCTTTGTTATGGCCTTTCATGGTTTTGGTATTAGGGTAATACTGGCTTCATAGAATGATTTAGGGAGGATTCCATCTTTCTATATTTTTTTGGAATAGTTTCAATAATATTGGTATCAATTCTTTGAGTGATAGAATTCAGCTGTGAATCCATCTGGCCCTGGACTTTTACTTATTCGCATTTTTTTTTTAATTACTGAAAAAAATAAAATAAAATAGGGAGAATCAGTGGATAAAGCCTCCCATAATGGCAAATACCAAATCTTGTTATTGATCTGTTCTGGGTTTCTGTGTCTTCCTGATTTAATCTAGAAGTGTTGTATATTTCCAGGAATGTATCCATCTCTTCTAGATTTTCTAGTTTGTGTGCATAAAGGTTTTTATAGTAGCTTTGAATGATCTTTCATATTTTTGTGGTATCAGTCATAATATCTCCAGTTTTGTTTCTAATTGAGCATATTCGGATCTTCTTTCTTCTTTTGTTGGTTAATCTCACCAGCGATCTATTGATTTTGTGTATCTTTTAAATAACTGATTTTTACTTTCATTTCTCTTTTGTATTATTTTATTTCAATTTCATTTAGTTTTGCTCTGATCTTTGTTATTTCTTTTCTTCTGTTAGGTTTGGGTTGAGTTTACTCTTGTTTCTCTAGTTCCTTGAGATGTGACATTAGGTTGTCTATTTGAGCTATTTCAGACTTTTTGATGTAGGCATTTAACGCTATGAACTTTCCTCTTAACATTGCTTTTGCCGAATCCCAGAGGTTTTGATAAGTTGTGTTACTACTACCATTCATTTCAAAGAATTTTTTAACTTGCATCTTCATTTCATTGTTAACCTAAAAATAATTTTCAAGAGTATATTATTTAATTTCCATGTATTTCTATAGTTTTGAGGGTTCCTTTTAGAGTTGATTTCCAGTTTTATTCCACTGTGGTCTGAGAAGATACTTGATATGATTTTGATTTTCTTAAACTTATTTAGACTTGTTTTTGTCTGTCTTGGAGAATGTTATATGGGCTGATGAGAACGATAATAGTGAGAGGCTTTAATATTCCACTGACAGGACTAGATAGATCAAGAGAGAAAGTCAACATAGAAACAATAGACTTCAACTATACCAGAGAACAAATGGACTTAACAGATACTTACAGAACATTCTTACTGCTGCTTTTGTTCCACTTAGGACTGACTGACAGTACTGATCAGAAGAAAGAGCTATTGTACTAAAGAGGGGTCGGAAACTTATGACCTACAGGCCAAATTCTGCCTGCCATCCATTTTGTATGGCTCAGGAACTAAGAGAAAGATTATTAGAAATGCAGATTTTTTAGCCCCATTCAAAACTTACTGAATTAAAATTTCTGGGAGTGACACCAACAAACCTACCTTTAAACAAGCCCCTCAGAAGATGTATATGCACTGGCTTAGAGTTTAAAGTGACCAGATAAGAGGAACGGAATTCTCCAAGAGAAGCATAGAGCAAATCAAACATGACCTGGAGCAATTGTGCTGTGACTCAATTTTCTCATCTCTCACATGGAGATATTAATAAGGTTGTCATGATGATTAAATAAAAACACATGAATTTATGATACACACACACTTACAACCGAGAACACTGTAACAATATTATGTGCTCAATAAATATTAGTCCAAAAATGTCTGCCTCTGCCATTCGTAATATTTTCAATGGTAATGTTTTGAAATTAATAGCTATTATATTTTTAATGGTGAGAGAAGAAATTTAAAAATTGATATTTCATGACACATAAAAATTACATAAAATTTCAGTTTCCATATGTAATTTATTGGATTATAGCCACATCTATTTGTATTATCTATGACTATATATAGGCATAAAGACAAATGTGAATAGTTGTAACTGAGACTGTAAAGCTCACAAAGCCTAAGATATTTACTCTTTTGTCCTTTATGGAAAAAGTTTGCAGACCTCTATAAAGTAGGGAAATTAAGAAGATTAAATAATTGCCTAAATGTACGTAAGTGGGGATTTGAAAGAGTAAATCATGTGAGCATAAATTTGTGGAACTGCATCCTGTGTTACGTTTATATGAAACACTACACAGCAAAACTGTCTTCAGTCTACTTCCAGTTTTCTTGGATTCTAACAATGGTCTCTGGGCTAGCTCTCTTTCATCTCCTTTTTGTACACCTTGACTCCCACTCAGAATTAGTTTCTGATGTGACAACATCCCTTCCTCCAACATCTGTACTGATACATCTTGATGACTCTTGTTACCAACCTAATAAAGATCCCCATGGTCTAAGCCAAGCAGTAAGAGAAATAGTGTTGGGCACTGCCTATTTTTCTGTGTAAGAGTTGAGGAAGAGATACTTCAAGTGAGTTGCCAATACTTAGAAGACAGGTTAGATTGTGACTAAATTCAGATTCTCTAGCATTCATTGCAGTGCTTCTCACTCTAGTCCAGACTGCCTCACTGGTCATTTCAGCAATATCACAAGAAATACATCAAGTAGGAATAGAAAAGATGTATACTATTCCTAAACAAAAATATACAGTAATTACATATTTATATTCTGTCAGTAAGAATTATTCCTGCTAGCCATAGTTTCTAGTTCTAAAATATGTTTAAACATGTACATTTACATCTGTATCACAATTTTGAATGAAATATTTTAAAGATATTTTTGAAGGTTTCTGTGAATGCAAACAAAAAAAAAGTTGGGTTCGAATGAAAGCATCTTAATATAAGAAATAAAAGATATGAAAAAAAGAACTAAAGGATACGAATGAACCTTCAGCTGTGATTTTTCCATATATACCCTACATTAAATAGTATTAACCCTACAGTTGAGAGAGATGTAGGACATTAGTTATTTGCTATATCCAATTCTCATGGTACAATTTGTTACAAAGTTTTAGCTTCCTGAAATTTAAAAGCAAAAATAACACCAGCAAAAGCCTCTAAAAATCACAAAAACATACAGTAACATTATGGAATAATATTATTTTAGAATATTTTATTTACTCAAATACTTTCTAATGCATTAACCAAAAGTCTAAGTGGGAAGAAATTCTTACAGAGTATTGACAAATCTAGATAAAGGCAATCTCAAATATAGGTAACAAATTTAATCGCTTTGTAAATTCATCAGCTTGACACTGTACATTTGATTGACATAAGAAGGAGAGCAAAAATACTATATACATTATGTATTTAGGTCACAGAATTCTAAATAGATGCTCTTTCTAATAAAAATGTGAATTAAAGTAATGGATGAAATCAGTTTCTAATAATACTGTGCTTTGTTAAAAATGTGCTATTTTACGTATGTCTAAGAAAATTCAATGTCTGTAATCAAACTCATATGCCAATCAAAGGTATGAATTTAAGTAATACATTCTAATTAATAATAAATCACTGACCAAGAAGTGTAAGATTAAGACGCATTCATGAAACAGCAACTGGATTACTTGAAATACTTGAGTGAATGATCCAAAACATTAAAATCTGTTTCCACTTATCATATATGCAGTGTTCAGTAGGCAATTTATATTTGCACATGGTTAAACAAAAGAGCTTGTGGGAGCCTCTTTTTATTCTGCTCAACTCAAGTATCTTCTAGAACTTTGTGTGAGGAAGATGACCAAACATCCCTCTCATACCATAAAATCTGAATAGAGAATTCAAAGCCAGAGATGATAGGTTTGATGAGACAGCTCCACAACAATAGCTAAGTACAGTTCTAATGATTTTATTTTAGGAAACAGATATCCCAAAATACAAAATTATGTTTTATAGTTTCAAATACTGGAGTTTCAAAACAACTTAATTAAGGAAAAAAAGGTATAGAGAAGTGCCATTCATTCACTCATTCATTCAAAGTTCACTGAGTGTTTACTATACTTGCAGCACTATAAACACCGAGCAAAAGCACCATGGAAATCAAGCATGGCTCACGTCACCCAGGCAAACAGCAAAGTGAAGAAATTAACAAAAAAATTTTTGATATTTCCTTTAAAATATATAAGCATAAAATTTTTATAACAAGAATTTGTCTTGACATAAATGATGATCAAATGATCTTATTTAAGAGCTCTGACATAAGTGCCCTGGATTTTCAACCACATGCTGTCAACTTTATGATGTATAGAAAATCACTAAACTTCTATGGCCTCACTTTTCTTATATACCTATAAAGAATTTTGCCTGTAATAACTAATATGACTCCAGTGTGAATAAAATTCCATGAAATAATGCATATTAGAAACTACTCTGTATACATTTAAAATAATACACAAATTTAAAAACAAATTATAAAAGTATATTTTTGACTGACTTACATTTACTACATTGTGTCAAGTCAAATTCTAATTTCCTCATTTTCTCTTATCATCACAATATCTTACTTCACCAATGACAAAGTAGCTACAGTTCAACAATGAGTTTCTACAATTGAAACCTTTTTCTCTTTAAAATAATTTCAAGATGCACTAGAGAATAATTACTCAATGTCCATTTGATGTTTGACATAATTATAGTTCATAAAACAGTCCCATTATTAAAAAATGAATATACTATAGATTACATTATTTGTGTCTTTTAATGTGTTTTAGGGCAAAGAGTGAAATGATTTAAAAGTGGCTTGCATACAGCATTTATTACATAGGACCAACCACTAATTGAGAATTCTATATTTTTCTCTGATATTTCAATATCATTTGCATTTTTGGTGTGTATTTTCCCATTGCAGTCACTAGGATACAAACTCATTGAATTTCACTAATGCATGGTCAGCCCAGTGAGAGTTGAAAATATTAAGAATTAAAGAGGAAAAAACACTTGGGGTTTATTAGAGAGAAAATAAAAGTACTAAAGTAATATTTGAATATATTTACCAAAAAAGTAATTTTTAATTATTTTTTGCTGCTTATTAGAATTCAAAAGAAAGTTTAAAAATTAATCATGTAGAATGTCAACATAAAAGCTAGAAGTTATTCAATTGGCAGAGGGCTACTACTCTATTCAAGGCCTTCCATTATTTTTCCAAAAGTTCAAATTTATCAAAATTACTCAACAGAGTTTCAGTTCAAAAACACAATTTCTTAATCTTTCAAATGCTATGTAAGTATAAAAATAAGAATAAAATCTAGACATATTCCATGACACAAGGATGGATATCATTAATAAAGTAGAAACCTTGAGAAAATTTTGGAAGTTAGGGAGATGAGAATCAAGCCTAGTAAAACAATGGTCAATCCATGATCCAAGACAGATGAAGGGAAACCTTTGAAGTAAACAGGTTTTCTCCAGAGATCCCTAAATTAAATGACACATGATCCTAGAGTAAGGACAGACCAAACGGGAGGTGTAGTGGGTAAGGGCAGAAAAAGCCTTTAATAACTATACCATAACTCTGCACACTGCCCTGTGGCTGAAAATTTCATTTATTTCATTACCTTTCCATTTCAAATATAGCATACCAGGTACAGCAGGGCTTTGCCTGTTGGGATTCTCAAGGTAGAGGGATTGTGCCAATTGAGAGGTGATACTTTGCCCCAGTAACATGAAGCTGACTCCGCAAACTCAGAAGTCAAACACTTCTCAACATTCATCACATATTTCGAGTGTCTACCTGTGCCAGGCAAGGTTGTTGGCACTGAGAATACTACAAAGTTAAGGTCCCCCTTTTCTACAGAGCTGGCAATGAACAAAGAAATAGATATGTATTTCACAGGGTGAAGTACTATGGAGAAAAATCAAACATGGTAAAAAGAAAGGATGTTCTATGGTTGGGCTGTGGCTATAATTTTATATGGAGTAATTATAGTGTTCTATGGTTGGGCTGTGGCTATAATTTTATATGGAGTAATTATAGTGGGCCTCTTTGATAAAGTAATGTTTGAACAGAGACCTGAAGAGAGTTTGGGAGTGAGAAGTGGGAATAATGTTCCGGGAAAAAAAAGAGTTATGCTAGGAGTCTGAGGCAGGGTTTTGTTTAGTATGCACTAGGACCAGGAAGAACACAGTGAGCAGAAGGTAGCAGGCAGGTAGGACAGTGACAGGAGATGATGTGTGTATGTGTAGAGTACAGATGATGCAGGGTGTTGGGTATAATTGTAGTGTCTTTGCTTTCACTTTGGATGAGACGGGAAGCCACTGGAGGGTTCTGAGCAGAGATGTACATGGTATGGTCTGGTTTACACATTCAAACAATTATTCTCACTCAGATTGTCTTTGGGAGTGGGGTGGAAGATGAGGTGTTGAGGAGGAAAGGCCAATTAGGGGTTCAATGCAATAAACCAGACTAGAAGGTGTCTTGAACCAGTCTGACGAAAGTGGAGGTGGTAAGAGGAGGTTGCACTGTGGATATATTTTGAAGATAGAGCCAAACTCCTGATGAATTAGATGCAGAGGGAAGAAAGGCCAGGAGGATTCCAAAGTTTTTAGTTTTGTTAACTTTAATGATGTATTAGTCATTTACTGCAATGAAGAAGGCCGAAATAAGCAGGTTTGGAGAGCTAAAGCAGGGATTGGGTTTTACATGTTAAATTTGAGATGCTTATTAAACATCTGCTAATATATTTGGCTACCAGGCTGAAGCCTCTTTGGTGGTCTCACTATTTACTAGGACAATTAGAACTCTGTTATAGATACTTGGAAGTTCAGAGGTACCTCCAGAGGCTGGAGACAAGTGTGATCCATGGGACAGTTGGAGGGAAAGAAATCTGAATCCCCTGAACAGTACTGAGGATGCTACCAAAGGAATGCAGACTAGGAATGCTAGAGTGGGAGTGGCCCAGAGAGAGACCTCTCCCAGAAACCCCGCCCTGAACTCCCTGCTACCTGGCATCCTACTCGTTGCCTCATTCATAGACTTTTCAAGAAATGGACAGATGGGACTCATAGAAAAGTAAAACTCTCCTCTTTATCTAAAACTAAAATTTAGAAGAAGATCAATATAAAATTCCAAAAACGAACCAGTGGATGAAAACTCAAAAAACTGGAACTTTACTGAGGAATCAGAGCAAATGTTTCTCTGAGAAACGGCCATATTATACAGTATGATAAGAATTTGGGAAAATTACATTAAAAAGAAAACGCAATTCATATTTGTAAGGGGTTATGAGAAGACATTTTTTCCATGAAAACAGGACAACGTGATATCACAAAATTTTGTTTTCAGATCATTCAAATTTACCTGGATGAATAATCATGTAAGCGTAGCTTTGAGATTTTGAAAAATATTACTAATGGAAGGTGGTGAAGATGATGAGAAAAAGTATGAGAAGGTAGGTACAGATAATTCAACATACATTGGGTAATAGAAAGGAGAGGTCAAAGTAGATAGGTGAGAAACAATGATCAAGGCTAAAGAAAGGCATGCCTACAGATCAAAAGAACACACAAAGGCCGGGCGCGGTGGCTCAAGCCTGTAATCCCAGCACTTTGGAAGGCCGAGACGGGCGGATCACAAGGTCAGGAGATCGAGACCATCTCGGCTAACACAGTGAAACCCCGTCTCTACTAAAAAATACAAAAAACTAGCCGGGCGAGGTGGCGGGCACCTGTAGTCCCAGCTACTCGGGAGGCTGAGGCAGGAGAATGGCGTAAACCCGGGAGGCGGAGCTTGCAGTGAGCCGAGATCCGGCCACTGCACTCCAGCCTGGGCGACACAGCGAGACTCCGTCTCCAAAAAAAAAAAAAAAAGCAACTTTAATAAGACACTGCCAATTATCTATGTCTTTAAACATTTTTTTTCTTTTATCTTGAATACAAAGAAACATTAAAGACATCCAAAACAGACTCATCAAAATTACTTTGCTTTTTAAAGAATAGTTTTGAGGTGGAAACATAAGAAGTGCTAATATACAATTTCTTTATTTTAGACACTCCCTATTACCTTTTATATACCATATCCACAAATTAATCTTATGATCACAACTTTTACTCTTCACTAAAAACTGAAACTTTAGTTTTAAAATTTCAAAGAGAGAGGAAAAATCGGATCAAATATAGAGAGGGAAAAATGAGATACATTTACTTGTAGTTAACCCACAGTGAGGACAGGAGGATAATCTTTTGTTTCCTCAATCTCCATGAAAAGAGAGAACTTTAAATAAAAAATAAGAGAACATATGATCCTGGTACATAATAGAAATGAAATACTAAGTTAGGTGACAGTATTGTTTTGTTTCTTAAAATAGTTCAGTGGTGATGATGTGGTCAAAGAATAACAATTAAAAACAATGGAACTGGGCAAGGCCCAGTGGCTCACAACTGAAATCCTAGTGCTTTGGGAGGCAGAGGCAGGAGCCCACAATTCCAAACCAGCCTGGGCAACATGGTAAAACCCTAGTCTCCACACACACATGCACACAAAATTAGCCAAGTGTGGTGGTGGGCACCTGTAGTCCCAGCTGCAGGAAGCCAAGATGGCCTCAGCCACGTCAGTCTCAGCTACAGGAGATTCACTTCAGTCCCAGTTAGAGAAGGTTGAGGTAGGATGACAGCCTGAGCCCAGGGAAGTCAAGGCTGCAGTGAGCCCTGCAACAGAATGAGACCCTGTCTGAAAAAAAACAAAACAAAACCAAAAACAAACAAACAAACAAACAAACAAAAAACAGAATGGAACTGGGCTGATACGAGCAAATGCTAAGGCTGTTGTGGAATCTCTGATATAAACACCACGGGAATTAGGCCTTGTGATCAATCTAGTGTTTGAGAAAGACATGCCTAATAAACATTAGTTTCTAAGAATGATTTACTGCAACTACACTATTAACATTTAATATACATATAATATGTCAGAATTGAAATGAACCTATTTCTTCTCTCATTTAATTATGGCCAGCCAGTTTTCCCAGCACCATTTATTAAATAGGGAATCCTTTCCCCATTTCTTGTTTTTGTCAGTTTTGTCAAAGATCAGATGGTTGTAGATGTGTGGTATTATTTCTGAGGGCTCTTTTCTGTTCCATTGGTATATATCTCTGTTTTGGTACCAGTACCATGCTGTTTTGGTTACTGTAGCCTTGTAACATAGTTTGAAGTCAGGCAGCATTATGCCTCCAGCTTTGTTCTTTTGGCTTAGGATTGTCTTGGCAATGCAGGCTCTTTTTTGATTCCATAAGTTGCTTATCAGCTTAAGGAGATTTTGGGCTGAGATGACGGGCTTTTCTAAATATACAATCAAGTCATCTGCAAACAGGGACAATTTGACTTCCTCTTTTCTTAACTGAATACCCTTTATTTCTTTCTCCTGCCTGATTGTCCTGGCCGGAACTTCCAACACTATGTCAGACTAACAGCAGATCTCTCAGCAGAAACTCTATAAGCCAGAAGAGAGTGGGGGCCGATATTCAACATTCTTAAAGAAAAGAATTTTCAACCCAGAATTTCATATCCAGCCAAACTAAGTTTCATAAGTGAAGGATAAATAAAATCCTTTACAGACAAGCAAATTTTGAGAGATTTTGTCACCACCAGGCCTGCCCTACAAGAACTCCTGAAGGAAGCACTAAACATGGAAAGGAACAACAGGTACCAGCCACTGCAAAAGCATGACAAAATGTAAAGACCATCTATGCTAGGAAGAAACTGCATTAACTAATGAGAAAAATAACCAGCTAACATCGTAATGACAGGATCAAATTCACACATAAAAATATTACCCTTAAATGTAAATGGACTAAATGCTCCAATTAAAAGACACAGACTGGCAAATTGGATAAAGAGTCAAGACCCATCAGTGTGCTTTATTCAGGAGACCCATCTCATGTGCAGAGACACACATAGGCTCAAAATAAAGGGATGGAGGAAGATCTACCAAGCAAATGGAAAACAAAAAAAGGCAGGGGTTGCAATCCTAGTCTCTGATGAAACAGACTATAAACCAACAAAGATCAAAAGAAACAAAGAAGGCCATTACGTAATGGTAAAGGGATCACCTCAACAAGAAGAGTTAACTATCCTAAATATATATGCACCCAATACAGGAGCACCCAGGCTCATAAAGCAAGTCCTTAGAGACTTACAAAGAGACTTAGACTCCCACACAACAATAATGGGAGACTTTAACACCCCACTGTCAACATTAGACAGATCAACGAGACAGAAAGTTAACAAGGATATCCAGGAATTGAACTCAGCTCTGCACCAAGTGGACCTAATAGACATACAGAACTCTCCACCCCAAATCAACAGAATACACATTCTTCTCAGCACCACATCACACTTATTCCAAAACTGACCACATAGTTGGAAGTAAAGCACTCCTCAACAAATGTAAAAGAACAGAAATTGTAACAAACTGTCTCTCAGACCACAGTGCAATCAAACTAGAACTCAGGATTAAGAAACTCACTCAAAATCACTCAACTACATGGAAACTGAAGAACCTGCTCCTGAATGACTACTGGGTACGTAACAAAATGAAGGCAGAAATAAAGATGTTCTTTGAAACCAATGAGAATGAAGACACAACATACCAGAATCTCTGGGACACATTTAAAGCAGTGAGTAGAGGGATATATTTTTTATGGGGAACAATCATACACTAGTCTGACACATAATTTAACAAAGTCATTGTAAAAAGTAATACAAGTTTTATTTTTATTTATTTATTTATTTTTTGAGGTGGAGTCTCGCTCTGTTGCCCAGGCTGGAGTGCAGTGGTGCAATCTAGGCTCACTGCAAGCTCCACCTCCCGGGTTCACACCATTCTCCTGCCTCAGCCTCCCCAGCAGCTGGGACTACAGGCACCCACCATGCCCAGCTAATTTTTGTATTTTCAGTAGAGACGGGGTTTCACCGTCTTAGCCAGGATGGTCTCGATCTCCTGACCCTGTGATCCGCCCACCTCGGCCTCCCAAAGTGCTGGGATTACAGGCGTGAGCCACTGTGCCCGGCCGTAATGCAAGTTTTAACCATGTCTAAAATTAAAATAAACAAACAAACAATAAAAACAGCAACAAACAAAACAAGAAAAATCCCAACTACCGATCTGAGGCTTGACTTACTGCCCTACCTAGAAACTTCTCTGATACTGTCCGTTAAGTGCATCTTCTCCTTGTGATTGTCATTCCTGTTTTAGCTTGTGTTGAAAAACATTATAACTGCACATTGGCTCAATGACTGACATTGTTGGTCTTCTGTGTTTCTATGTAGTTTAAAAGACATGGACATTTTCAAATTCCGTAGAAGTAGTTGAAGAGTCATGAGGCATATTATTTTCTCCATGAAAGATTTAGTTTTCTACTCTTTCCCATATAATTTGCTGTAACAGCACTTTATTGGTCAATGAAAATACTTGATTGATTTTTATAAAAATTAAGTCTTTTATAATAAAGATGTTCATAAATTAAATGCACAAAATTATTTTTCCACAATTATAAAGTGATTCAAATGGCTTACTTTCTGAAAACAAAACATTTGCTGTTGAAGCTTATGTATGAAAAAACTATTGCATATATACATATACATACAAAAACAAAATAAATTGGCCAATGAATAAATGTATTTGTTAAATGCCTTAGTAAGGCCATAAATAAAAACAAGGATTTTTTAAGATCTACATATCTAATTTCAAGTTATGATTACAAGATTTAGAACATATTTTTAAAGTTTTTAAAGTAAGTGCAAAACTAATAAATTTAGAACATATTTTCCCATATTTGAAAAATATCTTCAAAACTGCTTTAATAAATAGAATATGAGGAAGAGTCATAGTCTAGTAGGTTTGTGGCTTAAAAGCCAATCGGCACAAGATGCTTTTGGCACTAAAAGGTTTGGTGGGGTGTTGGCTGAATTACTAGACAGTTGTCATCCCGAACACTAAGGGGAAATTTGAGGGGATTCTATTTATTCCTTAATACAACATTCCATAAAATTATTATGCATCAATATAGCATTATAGTTATACGATAAGTATACATATGCATATAGATACACATTTTAAGCTGAATTTATTAAATAATAAACTTACAAAAGAAAGTGTTTATCTATGTTGTGTATTAACCATTTAACCTAATGTAATCTTAATAAAATTAAATTAAAAGTCCCTGAATGAATGAATAAATGAATGAGTTCATGTAACCCAAGGAATAGACTTTACTCTTAATTATAATAATTAATATTAGTGGTTGCTTGATTAAACAAATGTAAGCTTAGTGATGAAATGCAATTGAATTTTCTTGAATACAAATAACTTATATTAAAATGAACAGAAAGAGAGCATCTTGGCATGAATTACCAGGCAAAATGCATTTATTGAAAATAATGAGATAGTAATTTTGAAATAAAAATAATTATATATGAGACTACTGATGACAGCAAGCCAACAAATGAATAAATAAATGAATTAAAAAATGAATAAAAAGGCTGGTGTGGTGGCTCACACTTGTAATTCCAGTACTTTGGGAGGCCAAAGCAGGAGTATCACTTGAGCCCAGGAGTTTGAGACCAGCATGGGCAACACAGGAAGTCCCTATAACTACAAAACTTTAAAAAAGTTTTTTAAAAAATTAGCCAGGCACACCTGTGGTCCTAGCTGTTCAGAAGGCTGAGGTGAAAAGACGGTTTGAGCCTGGGAGGTTTAGGTTGCCATGAACTGTGATTATGCCATGGCACTCTAGTCTGCGTGATAGAGTGAGACCCTTTCTCAACTCAATAAATAAATAAGTGCATGGATGAATTAACACAAAACTATGAAAAGTCTATTTGTGTAGCTCCAGACTGGTAATGTAAGGACCTCTGCAGATCCTTCTTCCCAGCAAAACAACTATAACTAATAAAAATTATTTTTTTTTTAAAAAAACAGCCATTTAAAGTATCTGAAAATTGTCTGAAGTGTATACAGCAAATGTAGAAACATTTATTCAAGAAACTCTACTAAATTTTTATAAGAACACCAAGAGACTTGAGCCACAACCAGCTTCCTTTCTTCTCTGCTCCATGCTCAAGATGGAAATTATATTCTTGGTAGGTACAGCCAAGTGCATGGGCTCTCTCTCTCTCCCCAGTTCTCAAAGACTACAGTATCAGTCCCAGAATGAGCAGCTACCAACATTTCTTATCCCCACTTCCAGCTCTATGGTTCAGAAGCTCCATTATAGGTAACTGCAGTGGAGTGGTCAGGGGCTCCCTGCCCATGAAATCTGTTGGATGGCAGGTATGAGGCATATAATGAAAGTTGGGTGGCAGATGACAGAAAATCTGGTTGTCAGTATTTATGTGCCTCTGTTTGAATGCTACTGAAAACTCACTAGAGAAAATACATTATGCACCATGAAAGAATAGCCTTTTAAAGTAGGCACTTAAGTTTCACTGTTAATCTTGGACCTACGGCTGAGAGGTAAAACTGAAACTGCTAGTTCTCTTTGTGAGCTTAAAAATTAGTCATTTCAACTGGTCATAAAAATCTCTTACTTTTCATCCTAGGGATAGTTAGTCCAGACAGACAGATATTAAATTCCAAGTTACCTTAAATTTCAGAGTTCCTGTTCAGATTGACTTATACATATTAATAAGTACCTATATAATTCTAATTTAGAGAAATAAAGAATCCCCAGAGAAGAAAACACCGAATTTCTAATACTTTGACTATGTCTTTAAAAATCTCATTCTCAAGAAATTAGTAACCTAGAAGCATTTTTATGTATTAACAAAAGTTCACACAAACCAAATCATGGGAGATATCAAACAAGTTTGATAATTTTGGCTAAAAGAAGTTTTATGATAACCATAATGAGATACTACTTCATTTCCATGCAGTATGATGGCTCCTAATCAAAAAGACAGTAACAAACATTGACAAACATGGAGAAATTGAAACCCCCATTTACTGCTATGCAGCTGCTTCGGGAAAATTTGGCAGTTTCGCAAAAGGATAAACATAGAGTTTTCATGTGACCCAGTAACTCCACTCCTAGATACATAAACATAAGATTGGACAATGTATGTTCACCAAAATATCAAGAATTTTGTCCATAGTCCTTAGCTTTGTGGAAGTTGTTTCTACCATAGCCCTTTCCTTATACTAGAAAAGGCTACTTTTCTATACCCTTGAGCAGCTCCCATAGTCCTACTGTGAATCCTTATTTAATACTGATTTGAAAAATTATAATTTATTGAAACAGATGTTATAACTGTACTAAAAGATGATGCAGGATGGTACAAAACCAAGACTAACCAGGACTTTGATAATATGCAATAATACACAATATGCAATAATCATATGAAGTTTAAAGAATAGTAATGCTGAATGCAAGATGTTAAAACAGGCTAGCAAATCTCAAAAACAGGCTAGCAAATTTCAAAAATAGATTTGTAATAAAAAATTCACAGCTTTCTGAATTATCTTCCATAAAAGTTTCTGCAATGTGATGTTTTATTCCTCTCTAGGATAAGCTCAGCAAAACCAGACAACTTGTGAAATTTAATCACCCAAACTGCCAAATGAGAGTTCTCTAGATATATTCTAAACTTTTCTTATTGATATATTTATCTATATTTATAAACTTTCTATACAGACTTATGTTATTTTTCTGGGAAGAATTTCAAAGAGAACTTTTGTCAGAGAAATCTATCAAAACTTTCAGATGAAAAGAAGAAAACATAAAAGTGGGTCCAGGCAAACTCTTACAATAACTTTTTCAAAAGATTGAAGGTTGTAAATTAGAATCATATGCTTCATCATGCCAAGAGCTAAATATGGATAACTCTGAGAAGACTTTTCATAATAAGAATAAATATTTAATGCAATCATGCAAATCATTTTTAAAATGGTTATTATGCTTTGTTGCCTTTAATGCTAGCCAGAGAAAAAACAAATCATCACTTTGGTATTTAAAGAGTTGAGTCTGAGAGTAATGTTTTTTAAGCTGTTAAGAATCAACCGTCCCACAGACATCACCTTATAATACAGCCAGCTTCAAATTCAGTTGGCACTGTACCATTCAAGCCAACATCCTGTCCCATCCAAGCCAATTCCCACCTTTTATAAGTCTTTCTATAAAATCATATTTATTTACTAACTTATCATTTAGTATGATGTCTTAAACATCAATGGATAGTTATGAAAAACTAGTTGAAAAATTTTAACTTTGTCAATTTAGTGCCTTGTTATTACTTTGATATAAAAATTATTTTGTATATGTGATACTTAAAAGGTAGGTATGTTCAACTTTCATATTTTGAAAGAATAAGAAAATAGTAAGATTCTGTTTTTCAGAGTAATGCTAACATTTATTGTAGAATAATCTTAACTTATAAAACCTGACACTTTCTTTCTGAAAATATAGATTAACTAGAAACATAGCAAGTTCATTTTAGTTGCTATAGTCATCAACAAATCGTCCCTACTAAAAAAAAATAGTGATGAAAATTTATGGGAAATCCCCAAGGAATTAAATTTGCAGGACTCAATTCAGTTGGCTTAGCAGCAGCAAAGTGTTAAATATTATCAAGAGAGCTATCTAAATTCAATCCTCTGCCACCAAATAGTAAAACAAAGATAAAAGTAGTTTAAACAGGCTATGGGAAATTTTACAGTATTGCTATATATTTAGGCTTCAAGGAGGGCTTTTAATGAAGTAAAAAATATAATCATAATTTTGCCAATGAGAGTATGTACTTGACAACATCATTTTCTTTTATCAACCATTACATATGTCCATTACAAAGTCATTCTTTATGACAGCAATTTTCTTTACAAGTAAACACAAAATCTTCCAAATTATTATTAGATATGATTTAGGCTGAGGATGAAGTTTTAAAATAAAATATTGCTGATATGGAAAATATGACAATACTTTTGCTGGACTTAACAAAGGAAATATTTATAAATTAGCTATTCTTAGGACTTCATATCACATACTCCTTTATTTTAATCACAGCTCTTCACCAATTTAACAGATCAAGTAGAATTTATTATTATTATATTGATCAAGATGAAGATTACCTTTAGAAAAGTTTTATTCACCCTTATCTCTCTTCTCTTTCCACCCATGCCAACACCACACACATATAAATTATGATTTCTCTACTAAAAAATAAAAGAGATCAGAGGAATAGGGAAAGAACCGGCAACGAAATATTTCATTTAATAGTCAGTTATGCTCTTTAACATAGCTAAGACAAAATGTGGCTTCAGTTTCCCTTGGCTAGAAAGGTCATTCATTGAACTCCTTCAATAGGCTAAAATGGTTTTTAAAGAAATTATGACAGAGTACTTAAAAATAAAGTGATAGATGTATGCATTCTAACCAAAGTGAAGAAAATAATTGAAAGTGATTATATTTTACAGGTCTTTCCACTCTATTTTTAGTCTGAGTCTACAAAACCCACCTGTATTCTCATTACACTATAATCATAACAAGCACAAATAACCTACCATTATGGGAAGTGCTGTCAAAGGGATAGTGAGTTTGGCCAGCCCTACAGGAGAGCAGTTTAAATTTCATCACCAAATCTGCCTAAATGTCAGCATTATTTACTTACACTTTTAGTCTTTAAAAGGAACTTAAAATTACCCACGTTTGACTGTGGACTCATCCAAAGTAATAATATTGATAAAATTGGCATTACAATAATATCCCCTAAAATTATCCCACATACAATCAATGGCACAGGCAAAAATAAGTAGCAAAAATAGATTACCCTATATGATTTTTCAACTCTATTTCTTTTTCATAGAAAAAATTGATGAGTATATACTAGCATAAGTTTAAAAACACAGATTAATGTTCAATTTAATGTCATGCTTGCTAATTATGCACTGCAGGGTATCACATAAGCTATACAATTTTTGAACAAAGGCAGCTCAGTTGATATATTGAACCTGAAATACTCATTGTCTCAGTCTCATATTCGTAGATTAATGAGCTGTGAGGAAGTTGTAATTTACAACAAATGAAGGTGTATAGTATGTATACCAAGGAAAGGCTGACTGAAGAGTCTACTTGGAGCCTATCTTCCCAGGCACAAACAGCCTCTGTGGTTTCTACAGCTGATAAGAGTTAAAAGTGACCTTTTACTCTCCTAACAAGTTATTCATATGCACAGGAGAGAAGAAAAAGGCAAAATGTGGTTCAATATGACAACTCTGCTACTTGTGTTCTATAGAAAAACGATTATACTTTGGCCTCTTTACTTGCATTTGATCTATTCCCTCTACTAAGTGCTTTCCATTCCTTCCACAATAAAGTTTCAAATCACCTGCCTTTGCATGCTGAAAATGGTAGAGCCCATTAGAATTTATTGTTTCTGAAAGTAGTTGGAATAATCATCAAAACTCAGAGTTAAGCAGATAAATGAGCTTGCAATGATATAAATTATATTAAAATTTCACTGTCATCATGAACTCAAACTATCCAGACTTCATCTATTAATAGCAAACTCTGTAATAGTCTTAAATGTTCATTTTTTTTTCATGAGAACTGGAAATGAGCTCTTCCTAGTATATAATTTCTTTGTGAAATATAGTTATTCACAACACTAGGTGCAACATTCACTTAATAAAGTTCACAACAATACAAGAACAAATATTAGAAAAGAAAGTATGGATTCTAACCACTTTGTCCTCCTTTGGGAAAGCATCCAAGGAAGCAGGGTAGAGAAAGAAGAAAAAGAAGAGAAAAACAAAATTGAGCCATGTATTAATAAATTGGCTTTAAGAAAACAATTATGTGTTTCTTCAAAGTACTAAAGCACAACAATTTTGAAAAGTAAATGTTTACTCTCCCTAAAAATTAGTCATTGTTCAATCCTTCATTGAAAATGCCCATATTATGGGTCCTGCTATACGTTAGATATGAGTTAGGCAGAATAATTTCCTAAAATTTTAGAACTTGGATTAGTAAATCTAGATTTAAAATATTCTTCATAAAGAAGGTTAATTCACTACCACATGTAGTCTACCTATTATTGAAAAATATTTTATTAAAATGCATAAAATTGTATGAATAATTTTGTCAAATTATTGTTAAAATATTGAGAGTCATAACTTGGGAAAATCTAGGAATGAGAAATGTTTGTAATAAATAAAAATGGGAAGAGAAATATGCTAACTATTTTGACTATAAACTATTCCACCGGCAATACTTATTTGTGCTACACATTTCAACATTTATGTTATAGAAAAAAAACAACTGTATACAATGTTTTTGTCTTGTGTTCCAATTGACATATCTTAAGATGTGTGCTTTCTTTTATTTTGTTCCTTTAAATATTTTTTCGAAGATTGGTTGGGTTTAGTAAAGATGAACTACACTAGGCCTGAGTGTCCTCTCCAAAGCGTAAGTACCTCCTAGCTCAATTTTCTTTAAACACCCTCTCCTTTTTAAGACCTGATGACTTTAATATATCAATCATTAACTGTATTTCTATTGACTTGTCTCAAACCTCTAATGGGAAGTTAAAAGCATTTAACAGTTGTGGGTGCTTAGCCAGCACTAGCACTCAGCTGATCTGCACCTCATTGTTCACTGCCAGCATCTTTTCAGACTGAACAGTGTCCTCACCACATGGGTTGTTAAATATTTTGATGTTGCCTCCAAGTTTTACCTGTAAGAATGTATTTCAAAATAGTGTATTAAAGAGCACTATAGAAGGGGAAGTTAACAAATAGATCTTACATACTTTCTATGTGCCAGATACAACCTTACTACCCAAGCTTATTTTAGAAAGCCTGTAAGGTGGCATATGAGGATGGCTTATAACAAATCACTATTAGGAGAGGAAAATAAAACTTATGCAGTCGTAAGAATGGGACCCTAAAGAAAGATTAAATATACATATCATAAAGATCTAGATTTTAATTATTTTTATTAAAATTTCATAACCATACAAGGTAAATATTACTATCTAGTTTTCATAGTAAAGAAACTGTTCAGAGAAGTTCATTATCTTCCTAAAGCCACAGAAATAGTAACAGTCTCGTCTTAAAGTATAAGATATATCGATCAGCCAGGCACAATGGCTCACACCTGTAATCCCAGCCCTTTGGGAGGCCAAGACAGGCGCATCACCTGAGGTCAGGAGTTCAAAACCAGCCTGGTCAACATGGTGAAACTCTGTGTCTACTAAAAATACAAAAATTAGCCAGGTGTGGTGGCGGGCACCTGTAATCCCAGCTACTCGGGAGGCTGAGGTGGGAGAATCACTTCAATCCGGGAGGTGGAGTTTACAGTGAGCCGAGCACCACTGCACTCCAGCCTGGGTGACAGAGCAAGACTCTGTCTCAAGAAAAAAAAAAATAAATAGATAGATAGATAGATAGATAGATAGATAGATAGATAGATAGATAGATACATGATACTCAGTGTCTTAAGTCCAGTGGAATAAATTTTAGAATATCTGACTTATAACTCAACTAGACTACTAAAGAATATAATGTTTATTGGGAGATTTGTTTTAAATTTAACTGTAATATGCAAATTAGAGAAATATCAAAAGGGCTTAAAGATTTCATGTTATTTTTAAACATGACCTTGTATTATATTATAATCTATTAATGATTAGATAATATGACAAATTCTTTACAGAAACACTGGGAATTCATTAGCTACATACTTGTAACTGTTCTACATTAAGCTGCAGATCTCTATTAAGGAAAACTCAGATTTCCCTATAAATAATTATACTGTACTATTTTAGAGAATATGATAAAGTATAACATTAAAATGTATTCTAAACTAAATATTTATTAGAATTACTCTAGTATTTCATAAATAATAATATTGGTTCCTACCATATTAGCATCTTAATGCTTCAAAAATTGCATTTATTTAAAGTACTGGCATAAGAGGAGTAGCTCTTTTTTAAGCCAAATAAGGAAACATCATCAGGTGAGAATATATCTTATAGGGAAGAAAATGAGAAGTGCAAATCTCAATCATCTTTAAATATCTAAATAATTTCCATGAAATAAGCTTGGAACATGTCAGTAAATCTGAATTTACTCTCATAGAGGCTAATCATTGCCAGTTACTTTGCATTTCACGTGCATTCAATCTGAACACTAATGTTACAGAAATCAAAAGTAATTAGCTTTTTAAAAAGAATTGGTCATAACTTTCAAGAGTTTTATAATTCATGATAACATTAAATCTACATTAACTGCATTTTTCAAAAACTAAATGCATTCTCACAGGTAATCTGTTGGTTTTGAATTGGAATCATTTATTAAGAAATACAGATAAAGTAACTTCTTTTTAGGAATTATTTTCATCAGCATTCCACTACCTTATTAAGGACATGAACAAAATGAGGGAGGTTAATTTTAATGTGTATGTTTATGCACATGTCTGCTTTCTAAGATGCATGTGTTCTCATGTTTGGAAGGCATAATAGTTTTTATCCACATTCACAACGCCCCTTATGTTCATGGAATACTCACGTTGTTTGACCGTAGAGACACGCGGCCTCCACAGCGTGCACAGAACTTAGTGCGACAATAGGAGCAGAGATGACCGCACCCATCAGCAAACTTTGTTTTATGACAGATTCCACAAGTTGGAGCATCGTCTTTGTGCTCGCCCTGGTAACGCCGTGCTTCTTCCCCTATTTTTCTCACTTGTTCTTTATAGCTTTCAAACTGTTGATGCAATCTCCTAGGCAAAAGAGAAAATGGTAGCAAACTAAGTAAATGGTGGAAGACAAAACCAGAACAAACAAAACAAGGAATTTTTCTAACAAAAAGGAAGCATAGCTATTTGAACTAAAGCAAAACATACAAGCTATTTTCCCCACTAACCTTACCTTCAAAGGTAGGATATGTATTAGCATGATTCCATAATCCCAGTTTTGCTCATTAGCACTGAACTATGTGTATGTAGAATCTATATAAGCACTGTTTATCGCCAGCAGTGAAATTTGTGTAGCTATTCCCTGCCTCTGTTTCTTTTAGATTTTTCAAAATATTTCAACTGAGAGCTTAACACTTTACAACTACAGGCATGTGTGCATATAACTGAAACAAAAATTACACAAAATATTTAGCCTAAATACATACGATGTGCTCCAATATTTTCTATCCTATTCTAACTTTAATACTGAATATAATTCAAAAATAAGTTTGTCACAGTAAATTGATTCCATGACCCAGTATTTGAGCATGATGCATACTTTGAAAAATATTGTTTTAGACTATGTTGCTGGGCAATCTGTCTTCTGCAAAATAGATTCCTTTGCCCCCATTCCTGGAAGCTACTTACCTATTTGGCATCAAGTATCTAATTTAATACATTACACAGAATGTTAGCTTTTGCATTATATTTGAATGCAAATATAATGAGTTCCTAGTTCTTCCAGTTCACACTAAAAGTTCTAAATCTTACCTTGTAGACATGCAGATTTTTACATAGTCCAATTTTTCATTATTTTAACCAGGTAATATGTATGAAGCTTGCTAGCAACCACTCCTGATTAACTACCGTCTGTGGGGACAGCTAAAGTTGTCTTGGGAAACTTCCCATTAGAATGTTCACATTTAATGTGATTAAAGTCTCCTCCCATCACCATCAGTTCAAATTCCAATCTTAAATCTCTATAAATAGAACTGTTTGCTGTTCTGAATAGAACACAAGAACATCCAGTGAATCCCCCAGTGGAAGGATGTCTTGGTTTTGAAAATGAGAACTGAGAGTTGTCCTGAGCCTAGCCAATAGTTATTGGCTATTTTGCCAAAAGAGGGACTCCTGCTCAAATTCATCTGGGTATCTGAGCTAGTTTTCCAGACTTGAGTATTCCCTAGAACACAGAGTACATGGATGCTTTTGTTAATTCAGGCAGTTAGTCTGATGTTCTCAATCTAAGATAACTGTGAGGAACTGATACTCCCTGGAAATAGAATCAAATAAGTTAGGTCCAGGTACTGCAGTGTTTGAGGTATTGAGATTTCATTATATTTTCTTTTTAACCGTAATAGTTCTTAAGCAGAACTTCTGTGATTACCTTAAAAATTCTCAAATCCCTTTGCAGTTTTGCCAGCTGACACCTTTTCTATTTAATTCCAATAATTAAAGCAAACATACAGTGTAGTTTAGGATCTGAAATATTTCCCAATTAAAAGGCCAGCTAACTTCACTTTACAAAGGAATATATGTGTTATTTCATTTAATGAATGCAAGAATACCTGGTCAATTTATTGAAGAGTTATTTGATACGTTGATGTTTTTATATTTTAAGTATAAAAACTAGGGTCAAGTTAGTAGAAAACAAGTGTGGGCATTTGTTATTTCAAAAGTTATCATGTAAAATTGCAGTGACAATCTTACTTCTTCCACTAAAGAAAATAATTTTAAGGAAGGGCTGGACGCAGTGGCTCATGCCTGTAATCCCAGCACTTTGGGAGGCCGAGGCGGGCGGACCACGAGGTCAGGAGATTGAGACCATCCTGACTAACACGGTGAAACCCCGACTCTACTGAAAATACAAAATTTAGCCGGACGTGGTGGCGGGCGCGTGTAGTCCCAGCTACTTGGGTGGCTGAGGCAGGAGAATGGCGTGAACCCGGGAGGCTGAGCTTGCACTGAGCCGAGATCGTGCCACTGCACTCCAGCCTGGGTGACAGAGCGAGACTCCATCAAAAAAAAAAGAAAAAAAAAATTAAAATAAGAATAATAATAATAATTAAGGAATGGGAGCAAGGAAATATTTCTAACCAAGGAAACTCCAAGCATAGAGGGAGTACATAAATAAATACTTATTGTGAGAACTACCAAATCAAATCCATTTAAGTAAATATAAATGAGAAGGCGAAAACTAGGCTAAGGAAAGTTTCCCTATAAACTTATTCTAAAATATAGAACATGATGGAGTACGGGTGTTGGCAAACTTTTTGGAAAAAAAGGCAGATTGTAAATATTTTAGACTTTGAGGGTCACGTAGTTTCTTTTGCAACTGCTCATTTCTGCTGTAGCAGGAAAGTAGCCACAGATAGTATGTAAATGAATGAATGTAAATATGCTCCAGTGAAACTTTATTTACAAAAATAGATAGTAGTCCAGATTTTGCCCATAAAGCAGTTTGTCAATTCCAGATTAGTATGTGCTTTATGCTAAGATATAATGGCTTGAAAACCAAAGCCTCTGCGTGTTTTTAAATTCAAACATAAAGGAATTTTATATGACCCAATCAAAAGGGAACTTGTTTCAGGAAATCTTTGTACAATATATACATGCAGGGCACTGACCACTGAGAGAAAACCTTACTCTATTACAATCTCATAGCATTTCATCTGGGTCACTTATAGACCATTTAATATTTTTACTATGTTTTATTGCTATTTCTGTACTTAACACCTCTCTTCTATCAAACAGTAAACAATATTAGAAGTCCACAGTTTAGCAAACAGTTCAGACATATACTTCTCATATTTGCTGAATGGAAAATTTATACATATACGTATTACTTTTCTTAGTCTGTTTTGAGAAAAAAAATCCATACAATTTACAAACAAGTTCATACTGAGGACAAAATATCCTAATACACCCTACTTCACAAAACATTGAAAATTCTGGGTGTAATATTTAAAAATATAACTTTTAATGTACATTTGAGCTGGAGAGAAAGTATGCAAAATTCTCAAAGGACAAAAATGAAAGAGAAGCAGTAATTCAGAAAAGTAACATATCTCTGAAGCAGATGCTAGAAACATGTACTAGGTTCTGTGACCAAGAACTTCAGTTTTAACTCTTGTACAAGTGATTGAAAATAAAATTTTAGTTAGGTATTCACCAAAAATAATTGAAATAGAGTGCATGATATCCAAACCAGTAGCGGACAAAATATGGAATGAGAAAAAAGTCAACCCAAAGAAGATAAGAATTACAATAAATAAATACATAAACATAAACAAAGCAGAACAATTAATTATGACAGTATGAAATGGTAAAAAAAAAAAAATCTAACACATGAGGAATCACAAGTATTATACATTAAAAGAAGCATCATCAAAAGACAAAGATCATCACATTAGATTTTTAAAATCCAACTAAATGAAGTTCTGAAGCGATATACCCAAAACATAAAGGCACAGAATGTTTGAAATAAAAGGATAGAAAAAAGAGATCCCAGGGAATTATTAAGAAAAACAAACAGAAAAGCAAACAAACAAAAACTGGTATAGAACTTAAATTTAAAAGCATTACTACAGAGTGTAAACTTCTATTAAAAAGCATTGATTTTACTTTTTACACGACAATTATAAACTTAATTGCATATAACATATGTGTATCTATACAGTAGATTAAACTCACTTGTTAATCTTGTTGAGTTCTCTGTGTGTGTGTGTATATATGTATATACGTATATATACACATGCTTTTATACACACACACACACACACACACATATGCTTAACACATATCTAAACTTTTCCCAAACTCTAGGCTTCAAAAGTACTAAAATCATTTTATTTCTTAAGCTGGTGGAGGAGGGGTTACATGACGTAGGTTTTACTTTTTGTTTACACCTTACATATATGTTTTATAATACTGTTTTGTATGTATGAACAATTTAATATTAGAAAGAAAAAGATTCATTTCTAGCTCATCAAATAGCATTGAACAACAAATCAGGGCTATATAGAATTGAAGGTCTCCTGGCTGTGACAGGTGGGTAGGCAGCAACTGTTCCTTTTCTAGTTGGTCATGGCAAATGAGCTGGTTGGATGAGACTTCTCCACTGAGGTATGACAGTGAGATCTCTAGCTTCTCACTTTCTCCATGGGGGATCTTGGAGTAGGTCCTAAGGAAGACAGCCACCAGGGGACAGTGTTCTTCTCCCAGAGGGACATACCTAAGTGACCTGGGGCAGCTTTTCACCAAGTGCTTCCTCCCAAAGTTCATGAGGCCATTCACACAGTCATCACTCCAAACTCTACAAGGAATCACATCCTTCTGAATGCTGGCCCTTGGTGAACTTTACCCATCTATGCCTTCCTCTCATGTGCTTTAGAAATTTAGAAATTCCTTTTTCGTTTTCCGCAGCAGTCCTTGTTTAAACTACTAGTATAGACATCCCAGTAGGGAGTATAATGAGAGAAGAAAGAGATTGCTTTTTCTCTTAATCTTCAAATATTTTTTCTTTCTGGGTTTTTTCCTTTACTTACAGATAAGATTCCCTTATTCTGCTCTGGAAGAAAAAGCCCAACTTAGGTCCCTGTCAATTTCTCCAACTTATTTCCTGGGATGCTCCTTATTTTACCTGCAGACATTATGGAAGGAAGGAAGGAAGGAAGGAAGGAAGGAAGGAAGGAAGGAAGGAAGGAAGGAAGGAAGGAAGG